>NC_058029.1:18115768-18415768 GCF_019176455.1 Solea senegalensis
ACCCAACCCCCGATCCTCCACCCTCCACCGCCACCGACCCTCCAAACTGCCCAAACTCACACACTTCCAGCCCACAGCGCAGCAGATGGGACTGGACCCTCTGGGACATGCTGGCTACAACTGGATATATTCAAAGAGGCAGAGGAGGGGGCTGTGGACCGTCTTGTGCTTTCTAATATTAAAGACAGGCCTGTGTGTGTGTGTGTGTGTGTGTGTGTGGTGTACCCAGGTTTTAGTAAGCGTGTTGTCTATGTGTGGTGTATTTTTAGGTGACTGTATTTTCCACTCCTTGTGCAGCTGACTGAGGATTGAGGTAAGGTTGCACAGTGGGACTTTAATCTATGTTATCAACAATTCCAACATTTATTATCAATATCAACAATATTGATAATAAATATATTGATTGGAATAATAAATATTCCACTATAATATTTATTAAAATTCTTCCTTTCTTTTCCAAGTAATGGTGTACTTGTAAAATCATAGATTCTGTTTTTCTCCTCTTAGGCCTGAGCAATACACTGCAGCCACTCTCTCTACACTCTGATAAATGACTCTTTTAAGGCAATAAATATCAAAAAATTGGCTGAAAACAGAGGTGTCTCAATTTAGGAAATGGAAAGCTGAAATCTGTAAAATTGGAGTGAATAAATCATAAAATTTAAATTTGACTGAAAAATAGAAAAAAGAAAAGTTTTTCTTTTCTAGAGAAATAACCACTGTCACATTCCTTTCCAGACTTCTTCGTCCATGTAAGAAAGATATATTCTGACATTAGAGTTTTGAAGAGAAAATAATGGAGCAATGCAGACCATTCTGAAAACGTGAGGCCCACGTTTCATTTTAAGCTGCCAAATTCCAAACAGAATCCACAGCGCTCACTCGACTGACATTCTAAAATCACAGATGTGTTTAACAAAATGTATAATTAGGTACACTTTGTTCACTTGAACTCAATCCCTGACCTTTATAATAGAATAAATACAATTAACAGATTAACAATTAGTGTCACGCATGTTGCAACAAACTGTTGGAACAAACATCATGTGTCATGAGTATACAATAAGGCTTAAGTGACGTATAATAAATATTTCTTTTGTCATACCTTTCTAAGTAAATTTCCATGTTCGTCATTGTACTTACTTGTGGTGAAATGATTGAGTTTTGATGCACACTATGTGAAATAGGTAACATTATTTCCACACACTTGCATGTACTTGAATATGGAACAAAATCTTACAAGAACCTTTCTATTGGTAGTGTTTTGAATTGGTCATATTATTAGATAAGACCTGTTTTTGGTAGAATATCATCATTTTGAGTTCCCTCTTTTAACCTTTGTGCAACAGTGCCATCGTTTCTGGAAATGTCTTTAAAAGTGTGGTTAAAAAAGAAATAAAGAAAGAATAAAATAAGCTTTAAATCTTGGCACACACACATTCAGGACCTGGCCAAACATCCTGTACGTTTAATTGGTTAATATTCAGTGTTCGTGTGTACAAACACATGCATGTATTGGGTGTGGCAGAGGATGCTTTAATGAATGTCAATCAAATGATTTACGACACTCAGAATATCTTGTTCACTCGCCCGCTCTCATGACAGCATGCCAACCAGCTTGTAGACTACAGGTGTGGCAGCTTTGTGGTTTTTGATTTCACAAGCTTTCCATACAATTAACACCACTGCTAATGAATGACGAATGCCATCGACCACAGCGGGACAAAGCGAAGGGAGCTTTCGCTCACATGTCTGATGGACAGACAAAGAAGTGGAATCTGTACATGTAAACTAACAAATGTCATCACCTGCTGCTGAATAAACAACCACTGCTGCTTCTGCTGATTATCATTCCTCTGCAGGTTAGTAACAAGAACAAGTCTGTGAGTTTACTACTGATTACTAGAGTAGTGCACATATAACTAGAGTAATGTGAATGAATCAAAACAAAAAAAGGGCCTAAAAACAAACACACAATAACACCCCTTATTTATTATAAGGGGTGTTAAGCATTAATCACGAGCCAAATCATTGTTATCATCTCTAAATAGTACATTTCTAGATAGTATATGAACCTCACATCATTCTGTGGTCACTTTTAAAACATGACTCAGCATTCTTAAGTCACCTGATTTGAATATTGTGACTGTCTGATTGTTCATTCCTTCACATGGCTGTCAGAACATGTTACTGTGTGAACATAAACACCTTTAGGACATAACACTGACCTTGTCAGGACCAGTAGTGCTAGCCTTAATGAGGCAGAATCTCATTTCTGAGGAACTGGTTAAGTTTAGGGCTAAGATTTAATTTAATTAAATCATAAATTAAGATGTGAACAATGGAAGTTAATGCAGAGTCCTGAGAAGAATAGAGAACTCTAGGTTCTCTAAACTATGACATTTTAGTCATTTTTGCGATATACTAAACTATGACATTTTGGTGAATTTCTGGACAACATATTAAACTATGACATTTTGGTGAATTTCTGGACAACATATTAAACTATGACATTTTGGTGAATTTCTGGGCGACATACTAAACTATGACATTTTGGTGACATTTTGGACGACATACTAAACTATGACATTTTGGTCAAATTTAGACCACATACTTAACTATGACATTTCGTTCACATTTTGGACCACATACTAAACTAAGACATTTTCTTCACATTTTGGACCACATACTAAACTATGACATTTTTTTCAAATTTTGGACCACATACTAAACTGTGACATTTTGGTGACATTTTGGACGACATACTAACCTATGACTTTTTTGTCACATTTTGGACGACATACTATAGTATTAATTTTTTTGTCAAATTTTGGACGACATAATAACTTATGACTTTTTTGTCATATTTTGGATGATATACTATAGTATGACTTTTTTGTCAAATTTTGGGCCACATACTAACCTATGACTTTTTTGTCACATTTTGGACGACATACTAACCTATGACTTTTTTGTCACATTTTGGATGACAAACTAAACTATGACATTTTGGTCAAATTTTGGACGACATACTAAACTATGACATTTTGGTCAAATTTTACTAAACTGACCAAATTTTGGACCACATACTAAACTATGATATTTTGGTCAAATTTTTGACCACACACTAAACTATGATATTTTTGTCAAATTTTGGAGGATTTAGCAAACTATGACATTTTTGTCAAACTTTGGACGACATACTAAACTATGACTTTTTATCAAATATTGGATGACATACTAAACTATGAAATTTTTGTCCCATTTTGAACGACATGCTAAACTATGACATTTTGGTCAAATTTTGGACGACATACTAAACTATGACATTCTTTGTTTTTTTTGTTTGACAGCTTTGAGAAAACCCCTACACATCCTTCATCAAAACGTGCGGTTTGATCGAGAATGGCAGGCTATTACTTTTCTTGTTTCCACATACACATGAATGGGAGACGATTGACAAAATGATCACAACCTAGCCCAGTTTGGATCCTCACAGCTTAAGAGTCAGTCTCTTTTAAAGGGTTATTCCATCTTAATACCACTTTGTATAAATACTTCAAGTTTTAAAGGTTCACTCCACCCAAATATTACTCCTTTACCAGCACATGTCATACACCCGATGACATCGGCAGCAAGAACAGCAGGCAAGCTCAAAATTTCGCCGTGGAATATTTTGTCCTTCGAAGCCAATTCTTGTTACAGTAGGCCTATGGTGATGGAAACCACTGGGAGGTCCTGTGTCGATGAGAACTCTCTCCCCTTGTTAGGCACTACATGGGTATGGTCTTTGATCAGCTCAGCTGACTCTTAAGCTCTGCTTAGTGCAGCAGGGGTCTGGAAAATCTGGGGAGAGGGAGAGACAACGGAGAACGGAGGCAACCAATAGCACCCAATGAACCATGTACCCACCTGGTGAGGAACTGGACAGAGAGTGAGGGAGAAAAGACAGAAAGGTGGTGGGGGATAAACTGGTTGCAGGGTTACTGGGTTGGAGAGGAGGGAGAAATGTCTCCCCAAGCTGTAGCAATAGCTCTACAACCAGTATGACCAGAAAGTGCTGACCCTACAGCTGAACTGAAAGCCAGGCATGAAAACAAGGGTGAGCACCGTGAATTTAGTAAACAGTGAATAAAGGGAACACTATCTATTTGTGTTCAAGACTCTGAAACATTCATGGAAATTGCTCACATCAATTTCTCACAGTAGCTTTTGGATGGAGGAATCCAAACTGTCATTTTTTTACCCCCAAACTCTCAGTGGTGTTTTTGTACGTCACAGCACTCAAAGCTGCTGTCTACTTTGGGGAAAATACACCTTGTTCAACTCCATAATGAGCAGAGCCAACAGTCTCTTCAGGGGCACTTGAGGTGGGCCAAAGGAGCTCTCCTCAGGACGCACCCATAAATTATTCATTTTTCTGCTTAGTTAGCATTCATTCAGGAACCACATTCTTGTCTGTGCTCTGTGGCTGCAAAACCGGAAAGGCTTAACATTCTATTTCTATAGTTTGCTAGAGAGCACTACATGGTTATAAAAGATGCCAAAAAAAACCCATAAAATGCGACATTTATAAATATCACATTAGGTACATTTTTCAGATGAAATTGGAACTCAGGTTTACACACTCATTGTTTGTTAAAATAAGCTACACTTTGAACTTACCAAATCCAGTATCATGGACAAAATAGAAGCCACAGGGAACCCAAAATATCACTCTTAAAGTTGCATAAAAAATGGGGGTTTTGGTATATGTCAGCCCATTTCATGAGCACCCCATAATTAACATTCATCAACATGGTACTGTCTGATGCTGCTGCTACTCTCGTTATTAGACAACACGTGTTAAGTTAGTACATCTCACAATTTCAGCTGCAACGAAATGGAGCTCATTTAGGTTTTGGCGAACGGGCGTCTTGCAAATTAATTGACATTGGAGGCCAGTGAGTTTCTACAGGTTTGCCCTGCTGATTAAAATAGTTTTAGAGAACCTTTTAGTTGCAGATGGTTAAATGACCATTGTCAGGTGTTACTGGTATAACGGTAGTAAGAAATGCAGTTCAACTGATTAAGTTACTAAGAGGTAGCATATACGATGAGAAGAGGATTGGGCCCAGAATTGAGCCCTGTGGAACTCCAGATGTTATAGGGCCAGGTAAGAAGGCAGATTTTTCAATGACAGTCTAAAATATCAGTATATGTATATGTGATGAGCACAAATTAAAGGCAGAGCCTGAGATGTTGAGCGACTTGTTAATATATCAATTGAAATTAATTAATTAATTAACAATTAGTATTTTTGAAAGCTGCTGTTAAATCAAGGAGAACTTGAGAACCCCTCTCAGGATAACTTACGAATAAGCAAGTAATTCAAGTCATATTAAAAATATAGAGTTTTCCTCGCGTATGCTTCTGTATAAATTTGTTTCATGTGACATTGAAGTGAAGCTGCTTCAAGAATAATGAGTAATCCCTGTGTTTCTTCAAAAAGACTAATCCACAACCTGCCTGTTGTGTTACATAATCCTTCCAATACTGTTTACATGTCCACATGTGTTTTACAGTAACCCTGACAACACCAGCTAATCTGATTGACCCCTGATGCTGTAATAGTGCGTGCAAGAGACTGTGCAAATCAAACTTGCTGGTTTCCTGTCAGGAGAGTATATATCAAAGAGATAAGAGCTGAAAGTTTTGAAAGGGTGTATCCACATCAGTAATTCTGGTGGGGCCCATGGACAGTGTGTAAGAATTGACGCCAAAATCAATGTCAGTTCACTTTTATTCTGTTATTTTGAATTTTGAAGAAGATAAATGATTTAGAGTGGAAGGTTGTTTGTCTCTATGTGGCCCTGTGATGGACTGGTGACCTGTCCAGGGTGTAACCCGCCTTTCACCCTATGTCAGCTGGGATTGGCAGCAGTGCTCCGTGACCCTCATGTGGCGGATAAAGCAATAGAAGATGAATAGGGGGATAAATGATTTATTTTACCAAAACTATATAGATAGAGAGATAGAGAGATTTGTGATATCACAAAAAAGATGAATGAAAAACAACCACAAATGTAGTGAGTATCAAGTTATCTTAACTCAAACCACAACATGATCAACTTAATCCAAACAGCCAAACAATTTTGGTGTTTTTTCACTGTGAATGACTGTAATTGAGCTTAACAAAATTAATCAGTTCCTTTTATTAGTGTGTGATAAAGTTACTATACTGTCAGGGCTAGTTGGTGAACTGTAGCCCTGTTGACTCAGTTCTGGAGTAATAGCTCCTATTCTGTCCTGCTCTGTTTTGTTAAATATAATACGTTTATTTTAGCTATAAGTTCACAGTTTATACAAAGACACCTGTGCCATCAATTTTTATTGTCTGCAAAACTGACTGAAACAGCAACACAGCTAAAAGTGTTCCCTCTGCTGTTCTGTCCCCTTAAAGTTCAGATTCTTATAACATTAGGAGGTCTAAAAAAAGGAATCCTCGGAAACATGGCAGACACTTTTTAGGCTGTACGCCAAAAGAGTTTGACATCACATGATCAGCACTGTTCAAATGGCTTACTGATTGGGCATAAGCCCATTTAAACCAGACATGTAACATTTGCACAGGTTCACTCAACCATGTGAACAAATTCACCCTGTTATAGTGATTCATTTTCAAAGGAAGTTTAAGATTCTGGTGTGACCATGCAGATCTTTGAGAAGCAGGAAGGGAAGACGTACTATAGCATCTTAAAGTGTGTGACCTTCCTATGTGAGGCACTGTGGTTTGTGTCGTGTTTCATTAAATATGACCGAGACCTTCCCTTTAATATACCTATCGTTTCAGTAGCCTATACTCAGTTGTGGAGTTGGCAGGCATATCTGAAAATATGAATACTTTAATAATTGATCACATGATCAGCAGCACATAAAAAACAAGGCAATAACCAATCTAATTTGTCAGTGGTGTATGCGCATGTGTTGCTCGTAAGTCTATGGTCAGTGACTGTTTACAAAAAGCTGCTCAATTGGGTTTTACAACTTGAAACCTTTCCTGCTTTAAACCCACCAATGGTAGTTTGTTGTTATGATTCAAAATCAGACAAGACCTCGAGAAGGGCTGTTGAGGACCCTGCCCCTCCACCCACTACACTTGACCTGAGCACTTGTTTTGCACCTCTTTCATCTCTTCTCGCCTCCTGGGCTCAGCTGACCTCTGTGCTTTTACTGCAAACCCCAGTGCACTCACACACACACACACACACACACACACACACATTTACTCACACTCTCTGCAAACGTCAATGCATAATAGCTGTGGTCAGGCACACACACACACACGCCAAATATTCAAACTGATGGGAATAGTGTGGCTGATGAATCAGATGGTTCCAACTGTGGTTAGACCACAATGTGTGTGTTTGTGTGTGTGGTGAGGTACTGGATAAGTGAGGTCACATGCATGTTCACATGTCCTGGTGTTTTTGTGAGATTACAGGAGATCAAGTTGAGGTTCAGGTTCAAGGTTGAATTGGTAGGTTAGACATGAAAGGGAACAAAAGGGCGAAGAGAACATAAGAGAGACTAAAATCCCGGAGGGGAAAGTACAACAGAAGACCTCAAAAAACCACCAATAACCTCTGGCTTTTCCATGTGTATTCCATTATATTTCTATAATTTATTCTTATCAGTCTCTTTTTTTTTTCTTTTTTTCCCCTCCTTTTTTTAACATCCAGGGTTTGTTGGAGAAAACTGTGAGAGTAAAAGCAAAAACATGCTTGTAGGACAGACTGTGTGTGTGTGTGAGGTGGGGGTGAGACATGTCTCTTACAGATGTGAGAAAATTGCAGCGTCTGTGTGAGTGCGCACATTGTCAACAGTGTAATTGGCAGAATAGAATTACTGAGTTTGTCTGAAGTGAAGTGAAGCTAATTTAATGAGTTGAGTTGAAGGAGAGCTGATGGGAAGAACAACTGTGGGAAAGCAGGTTTCTGCCTCCTTTGCAGACACAAAAGCCTGGAGTGTGTCTGCGTTTACAGCTCCTTAGGATGTACAGTTCAGCAAATTCTCACTGGCTTGCCCCTTTTGCCTCTTCATTTGTCCGGGTGTTGTCATGGCGATGGAAGAGGCTTGCCTCAGAGGCCCATAACTTCTGGAGAGCCTGTCTGGATGTGACACTTCCTTTTCAGACGGACTTTGTTTGGAGCCTGATTTACTTGTTTTTTTTGTTGCACTTTACCACCACATCATCCACAACACCAGCAGGGCAGCCAACTTTTAAAGGATCAAAAGCATGCTGCAGTCTTTCAGAACGGGATTGGCTTTTTAAATTAGATGCAGAACCATTTTGTAGTAACAAGCTTCTCATATTTATGTATGATTTTGTTCAGTACTGAGCCACATCTTCTGCTTTTGGTTTCATTCCCTGATGGAAACACTGTTTCTTTTCCCCAACCAGGCCATCCCTTTTCCCTCCCTGTGGGCGTTCCTACAACACAGAGAAGTCCAATCACAGTTCAGCCCATTTCCCCATCTCTCTGTGGTCAGCCTGTTAAGGACTTTTTGTGTTCTCTTTTTTTTGTTTTTACTTTTTTCCTCGCTACCCCTCATTGAGCCACTTAAGCTTGGAGCAGATGGAAAGATTGTAGAGGGAGGAAGTAAGCAAGCAGCACAGTGAAAGAAAGAGAGAATTGGAAGAGACTATGCAAAGATTGAGGCAGCCCAGCCACGATGCTTGATGGACTGAAACACTGACCACCAGAGAGCCTTTTTTTTCTTCCACTTTGACTGAGCCCCCGACAGCCCAGGACACAGCCTTAAGGAGAGACAAGAAGTCGTCATCCCAGCGGAGACGGACCAAACAAGTCCAGGACGTGGAGAAACAAAGAAAGGCAGTTAGAGGCAAGGAGAAAAAGAGGACTTCTCCAAATGAGAGCTAAGGCAGAGGGGCAGAAGGAGATGCTCAAAGAGACAGGACAGTGAAGAGAAGTGTGAATGAAGTAACAGGATTGCTGCAGGTGTGTCCACAAAGAAAGGGCGCCACACCAGAGTCACCTGAACAACAGCTGTTGCAAGAAAAACAGAGAGTGGGAAGGATAGAGAGAGAGACAGAAAAAAGTGAGACCAGACAGAGAAAGAGCGACAGAACCAGATAAGGATGGCCAACTCAGGTCTCCAGTTGTTGGGTTACTTTCTGGCACTGGGCGGCTGGATCGGCGTTATCTCGACCACCGCCTTACCACAGTGGAAGCAGTCGTCATACGCAGGTGATGCCATCATCACAGCTGTGGGTCTGTACGAGGGGCTGTGGATGAGCTGTGCCTCACAGAGTACAGGACAGGTGCAGTGCAAGATCTTTGACTCCATGCTCTCGCTGGACAGTGAGTACAATGATTAAGTTTGAACTTGTAGTTCCCTTTTCTTTCTCTTCAACACACTACTTGTTATGACTTCTTTTTATGTGCTCATTGGAATAACTTTGATTCATGATTGTCATATTTTGAAGATAATATAATGTTAAAAAAGAAAAAGAAAACTTGAATACCAAATGGGGAAACTGCACAGTAACTGTAACAGTGATTAAGTGATATTTAGTGGGTAATTTGTCAGATGATGAAAAGACTAAATTAAAGCTTGAGTAAGCCAATAATTCTCTCCTAATGCATTACAAAGAAAGGTTCCTTTAATCACACTTTTTTCCACACTATATTCTCACAAAGCTTTCTTCAATCGGATCCCTTCATTTAATGTTTTTTGTTTTTTAACAATAATTTATTTGCAAATGATTCTTCTATGAAAACATTTGCCCTCCCTTTTCCTCCCAAGTTTTCCCATGAAGTGTCTGTGACGCTATGTTACAAATCACTGCATTTAATGTAACTGGCCCATTCATTTGGCCACACTTATTAATCAGCAGGCAAAACAGAAGGAAAACAACTCCCCAGGCTTCCTTTATCTGGGATGTGTTGAATTCACAAGCTATAAATCTCACTTAAAAACACTGCTGTTGAAAGCTTTGATGGCACTCATCTCAAAACTCCAGAACATCTTGAAGCATAATGTGCAAAGAGTGGGAGGGGGACAGGAATGTGGGATTCTAACATAAATTAGCTCAGAATATGAGCCTCTTGTCATCTTCAATCCGTATGTAGGAGCCAGTGACGCATAAATAATGGCACCCAGATTAAATGAATCCATCTATTGGCTGTTTAAATCGTCCTTTTATTCACTCATTAGAGATTACAGGGAGGTGGGATCAGTGATTATCACCAACACGTCGAGTTTTCCCGTGGCAGTTTGGGACCATTGTGTGTATAGGACTCTCGCTGTGGCACACGTTCCTTCTGAAAACAAATGAGGCACTTTGTATACATTTTGATGTCGTGGCGAGTCCTTAAATCAAAACATTTTTTTTGTGGCGTTCCGAGTGGCCCGAGCTGATCTCCCATCTCCTTTGGTTCATTGGAGCAATAAGAACAGCGTATTGTCCTGGCGGATGAATAGGGACTGTTACGAGAAGAAAAGGGCAGTGTTAAGCGAAACACCAGAGATATTCCCAGAATGTGCGCTGTCTTCCCCACACGTGCACATTGTTTCATTTATCCATTAACACGCCCAGTGAGTGCAAGATTGTGAGTGCAAGACAAACACCAAAGAAAACCCCTTCCGAAGACCTGCAAAGTTGGGACCCCTCACAGGTTTATTCAGGCATCTCCTATAAGGACGGACAGATTATGAAATGGAGCAGAACAGCATCCAGTCATGTGTCTGGACAGTCTGAGGTGACAGGGCAGCACTGAATCATGATTAAAAACCATGTTAGTGTTATTCTGATCTTAAAGAAGCTCAGTTTGGAGTTGTGAAGAAACTCTCTTCACCGGCTCCATTCTCAGCATGTGATCAAAGACATCAGCATGGTTTTGAACACACAATGACCGGGCCTTGACAATCTGTTTTGCCACATTATATAATAAGTTTGCATTCACTTTAATGTGAAATGAATAGATTATAATCAAGTCAAATGTATTTATATAGCACATTTGAAAACATGCATCCATTATCGGTACAGCTTATCCTTTAAAGGGCCGTATAGGGGAAGCATGAGCCACTCCCAGCCAGCATTGGGTGAGAGACTTTGATGAAAGTTACTGTTGATGTCACTGTGGCCTTTGTCGGCATCAAGTGAAGGCTTTATGGCTGATTCAGCATGTTGAAACAGTGTCATCCGCTGTTGATGAGAGATTATTGGGATTGGCTGTTCCAGCGCAGGCACGGAATGTACGTGCTGGTTGCTCATTGGCAGTAGTTGTTTTTGCAGCATCACAATTGTTTGTCGTCTTCTTTGCTGTCAGACCAACCATCAGGGCATTGCGGACCCAGCCCTGACAAACAACCCCTCACACTCACATTTACACCTAGAATCTTGATATAACCTAAGCCCAATCTGCATGTTTTTTACAACTGTGTACTCAAAAAGTAATAATCCTGCACACAGGGAGAACATTTAAATGCCGCAGCATTCTCCCTGAGGCAAAAGTAGTGACCACCTCTCCCCTCTGCAGCTTGGGCAGAAAGTGACATTGTTACTGTTAATTCCATATATGCTCTTTTAATGGTTTACTGGGTAAAAAGTGATCAATATATTGTGGCCACATTAATTAATGTGTAAATAATAATTTGGACACAATTACTGATCTTTAACACGGAGGCTAAGTTTGGTTGGATAAAGTATAGGATAAATTGATTGAAGTTGATCTATCTTATCACCCTATTGATTAGACAGTTATGATGAGTACAGTTATCATAATATCATATCACACACACACACGATGTGGATTTGCTATCTCTCCGTATAAAGAGAGAATGATAGGATTCGATGTCCGCACACAGTGAGCAGCACGACATCTCCGAGTGTGGAGCAGAGTTTCTGTCTGAGCACTAAATGAACTTCCCAAAGGGAAATTAATGAGGGAAAATGTAATAGCTAAATGAATTGTGGCATCGTGTTGTTTTTGGAGATGTTCAATAAAGATGCAGTTTTAGAGTTGAGCAGTGAGTGGGCAAACATATTGTGTGCAAAAAAGAGTCTTCTAAATGGAACACAACCATGCACAAGCGCGCACACACACACGAACCAGCAAACACACTCACTCAATGAAAGCTTGTGGCTGGTACTGCCACCCTGCAGAGTGGAAAGAGAGGGCCTTGTGGCTGAGCCAACCCCAACGATAACTTCATTCTTCCTTTTAATGTCTCCATCACTCCTTCTTGTATGTTTGTGGCTTAAACTGGTCAGTGTAATGTCACTTACAAAGGCCCCTGAACACCCACAGAGGACATGAGAGGATGAATTCCAAGAGTGAATAAAAGACAAAGAGAAAAAAAAAAATCAAACTATACTCAACTATACTGAAGATCATTGAGATGCTTGATCAAAAGGAGCCATGAATCTTTCTTCAAAGACTCCTCCCCCCACCATGAGTTCTCTCAGGTCAGCCTCTGAAATGCTACTACAGTGCTGTTCTTTGAAAGATGGGGTGTGCATATTTGTCACAATGACGAAATAAATTCTAATTCCATATTTTGAAGTCTTGTTTCCAGTGGTAAAAACAAGGAAACGAAAACTGAAGTCGAGGTCCACTTTACTTATTCTTGTGTAGCCTGAAGGCAAGATGTGATCAAAAGGCTCCAGGGAAAGGCAAAACAATTCTGCTCCATTCTTTTTTCTATAGACTCTTGAGTAAATATGAGTCATTTGATAGTTTCACTAAACTCGTCGAAAGCTGCAGAAATATAGTTCATACAGCTATGAGTCTCCATTATCTTCTCCATAATACTTTTGCAGATAAAATATAATAATAATAAAATATTCTGTTGTATTTTAGTCTGGCCTATTTTAAGGAGTCTTTCCTTGAGCGTCATAAAAGATAGTTGAAAGTAGAAGACAGAAAGTCTATACCATATATTTCAGATTTTGACTCATGCTCTATTCTTTTTTCATTTCATTGTTTATCTGCTCTAGTTTATTTAGTGATGTTATTGGTGTTGTTTTGTGGCCTTGGCTTCATTTCTCCGATGTGAAACCCCTAGGTTACACGTAAGTCCTTGTTATAATGGCTACAACCCTAAATAAAAAAGTATGGAAGCCTTTATTATCGTTACTTTAATTACTGTATTTGTTGGCTCTGTCGCATATAAGAATCAGGTGATTGGAATTTGCACGTTTCCTTCCCGCTGCTGGGATTTCAACAATTCCCTCACTCTATCAGTATTTTTTACATCATTAAATCCTCCTGTGTTGCTTTTGCATCATCCATTTTGTGTGTGGCCGCGTTAGAGGCAGTAGTGTCTGATCGCTGTGGCGACAGCCCCATGAAAACAATCTTGCTTTGTCACAAAACAGCCACACTAATCCCACTGTGTGAAACATGTAAAGCAGGACCTCCTACAGCAGCTGCGTGTCACACAGAGAGCTGTGTGTTTCATCTGTGTCTGTCCCACCTACAGTCATAGTGTGTGCGTGCAGATATTGTGCACTCAAACATACATTTATGTGTGCGTAATTATTTGTAAGTATGTTCTTCCCACCATGTTATGTGTGCCGGGGCCAGTGTGGGCAGCTGTGTTAGATTTTTGAGAGTGCAAAGCCACAGTGGAATGATCTGGAGATGATTTGTAGGACATTTAAGGTCCCAAGTTATCACTGGACAATATAAAGTTTGAAATGTCCTGCTCTTGAAAAACAGGACAGTGGTGGACTCCCACTAATGAGCTTTCTGTCAAAAATGCATGTGGTTTCCCTTCAGTCCTACATTGCATGATTAGCCTCGTCTCCTTATAATGATCACTTTTATGTCCATGTTTATTCCAAGGGAAGGGATAAAAGACTGTTTGTTTTCTCATCTCCTCAACACTTTCCTTCCCTTCTTTGCTCTGCCTTTCTTTTTGTTCTGTCCCTATCTGTTCCACCCCTTCCGTTCCTTTTCTTTATCTAGTCCACATTCAAACATGCAGGGCCCTCATGGTGGTGTCAGTGCTGCTGGGCTTCATTGGCCTCATTGTCAGCGTGGTGGGCATGAAGTGCACCAAGGTGGGCGATAACAACCCAGCCACCAAGACTCGGATCGCCGTGACTGGAGGTGCTCTCTTCCTGCTTGCAGGTGGGATTTGTCCTGTGTGCTTTCCGTGTTTTGTTTGGTTTACAGCTGAAAATATGCTGCAGTATGTCCTGCAATTAAATGCATTTCACTGCAGTGGTTTTACATTTTTTCTGGCCTAATCTATCACTACTTGTTGCCTAATTAGACTCACTGCTGTAAACAGGAAGAGGCCATTTTAGAGGCATTAGCAGCTGATCCCAAACATAAACCATAAGTCTAGGGGAGAATATTAAGGATTCCCCAGTTCATTTGTGTGGTTTATGTGCAACACTGAATGTTTGACTTGTTTTAATCTTTTCTCCCTCCGCAGGTCTATGTACACTGGTGTCTGTGTCTTGGTATGCCACTCAGGTGTCTTATCAGTTCTTCAACCCAAATACACCTCCCAACGCCAGGTATGTAGCCTCCTGATGCCAAACTATGTCTCTCAATACAGCAGTGGATGTGACCTAAATTTACAGCTAAATCCAAAGGAAAATGTCCCCAAGATTTAGTCAGTTTAATTATTAGTTAGTTTAGCCTGGCTTGAGCATGCAAGAGGCCAGACACTCACCCACTTGCTTGTTGTGAATTATCTGGGAATTTTTCTCTTCCATTCTGACATTATTTGGACTTTTGACGCACTACAATTTAGGAGAGAAGCTAGATCTGTAAGCAGCTTAAAACTTTTTCCTCAAATTGTCAGAAATAGTGTTGTCTACATTTAAACTGAGGTGTGAAAAGCACATTTCCTGTCATTTAAAATTGCCAAACAAGGAGGCCAATCATTTTTCACCACGTCAGATTTGTTTGACCCCTTTACTGTCAGCATTACTCGCCTTATTTAAGAGGAGGCTATTTTCTGTTACATACATTCCATTGTGTATTTGTCTAGTCTGAGACAAAATGCGATTCAGAGTGTATGAGAGTATGCTGTTAAGATGATTACCAACATCTGCATAAATGCATCTTAAAAGAGCATCAACTGTTAAAAAAAAACCCAGACACTTTAACATAGAACAGTTGAAAAAAAAAAAAATCAGCTTTGTTTGAGTTTCTAAATCTGCAAATTACTGTGGAAAATTTAAGCTGACTGGAGAGGCGCCTGTCATCAAAATTCTGATGCTGTTAGTGTTGACATAAATAATTAGTTGCTGTAGAAGTTTCCCTCATTTCTCTCTTTCTCCACGGCTTTCATCTCCTCTCAGTTCATGTCAATTTACATATATTATCAAGTTGACATCTGCAGTCAAAAGCTGCCTGTGTAAAGCCTCTTACATGCTGTGAGATTTCAGCAATCTTAGAGGATCATTATAAATCACACTGTGTGACATGAATCTAATAAACTTGACTAAGACATCAAGTATGATGCATGCAAACTATGACGCTGACATCTGTTGCTGACAATGCAAGTCATCAGCTACGCCATCGCCCCACCCCCTAACTATTTCCTGATCCGTTGCCAAGCCCACCCCACAGGTTGTCTCCTCAAGTGCTTACCAGAATAGATGCAGAGATCACTTTTTAAAGACAATGCAAACAAGTCATCAGAAAATTTTAAAAACTGGTATCATATTGGAATTTGGAATCAAGTCCTACAGTGTAAATGCAGCCTTTGATTGGACACCCATGGCAACAGCCACCTTTGAACCATGGTATGATGTACGACAAGCTTTTGGGGGAAAAAAATAAATGGGCATCTTTTATCTGGGACAGCCAAAGAGCAGCACATCTACATGGCAAAATATCTTGCTTTTCATTTAGGCACCCATGTTATCAGATTAGAGCAGCCACAATTTAATGAGCTGCGCTACTCTTCTTAAGAATATAACTCTCCTGTCTAATTTCCCTGTGAACAATGAAAGCTTCACAAAACAAACATCCTTCATCACAGTTTTAATGTCTTTTAATATCGGGAATATGTCACAAACACAACAGTTTTGATTTTAGTTTGAAACCCCTCTAGCAGTCAAGTTCACTTTGAAATGTGATAAAATGTGATTGAAATAATATTTTCATTTACAAAACTGCATCAAATATTTGCACAATTTCCAGTTGCTGGGCCTTATTATAGTTTATTAATGAGGTAACAAATAGTAGAACTTATGTGACATATCCCTGACCTGCTCCTTGTTTCATATACAGGTATGAATTTGGCTCTGCCCTGTTTGTGGGCTGGGCAGCAGCCAGTCTGACAGCACTGGGCGGCGCCTTGCTGTGCTGCTCCTGCTCCAAAGACGACATGCGAGGGCAGCAATACTACCGCCAATCACAGCCTTCCACAGCCAGGGAGTACGTGTAAAATCCACCCCCTTCCAGCAGCAACCCAAACAGAGAGCAGAGGACACACTTGGCACCACCCCCTTTACGACTAGCTTATGCCTGCTAAAACAATAGAAAACGACTACCTTGCACCCATGCATGTAATCAAACATCACTCACACACTGGGGTTCATTTACTTACCACACACCAGCACATTATATGAAAGATGTACTGTATGGTTGGGTCTAAAAAGTTACTGACTTCACATCACAAATCACTTACCTGACATGTCACGCCAAATATCCAGATAACAAGTTAAGTAACTATGAATGGAAACCTCTCATGTGCTTTAATGTCATTATTCAGTCTAAATTAGAGTAGAAATTTGACCCCAACACAAAAATAAAACTGCATTTAAAGGTCCCATATTTTCCACTTTGACGACAATTATATCAACCGTTGGAATCCATAATAAAGTTTAGATTATGAGTATAGATTTTATGTTATCTCTTGTGTCAAGACCCTCTTTTCTGATCTCTCTGCCTATCTATATGAGCATACTTTCAGTGTTTACATACCAACTGTATCACAAAAAGTCTCATGGTGTACAATATGGGACCTTTAAAGTGATTCCTAAGGCTTAGACGTGGGGGCTTTATGGCAGATACACAGTGAGAATGGACATGGAGAAAGAAATACTATAGTTCTGTCAAACACACTGATCTTTAATGAGCATGTCCTATGCTTCCTGGTTGGAGCTGCATCTGTGTTTTGCCTCTGTACAGTGTTGTGTATTCACACTCCACTGGTGCACAAAGATTGTGAGAAGAACGCCAAACCCCTGTTACAAAAACATGACATTTTCGCTGAGCAGCTCCGTGGAGATACACAGTGTTTGCCTTGTGTAATCTCACTCAGTTAGAAGGTAGGGATCAAATACGACACCAACTACTTTCTCAGAATAAACACAGAGGACATGATCTCAGTACCTTTAAGGCCCTGATAAAGACAGCCTACCAAAATTGTCTGACAATAAAGAGTTGAGCGCTAAATGAGACACAATCTGAACTGCAGCGGTGGAGTTGAATTGTTAATAAAAAAAAGTGTCTGCTTGGATTGTACTGAGGATGAATGCTGTTTTGTTGTAATGTCACTTCATTTTACTCAACACTAAGTGAAAGTGGAGGTTCCCTTTGACATGTCCTCCCACTCCATGTACTAACATTGTTATTCCAATTGCATGTACACACTTTCGTAAGCTAATACACCAGCGCAGTATTAAGCATTATTTTACAGCAGTACATAAGCTAACGTGGCACTGGATACACAGTAAATAGCAGTAAATGTCATTTTTAACTTTATGGCATGTGTTTCGCAAACTGTTGACTGCTCATGGGAGTAAATTACAATAAATATCTGTATTAGTCTTAAAATCCACCCCACATAACAGCCTATAAAACACAACAGCAGGTCTAAATTGGCACTTGAGTTTCCGCTTTGTGCTCCCACATCACTTTGCCCTCATTTGTGTTTCTAAAAGAGCTGCTCCATCACTGTTCCAGATAATAAAGCCATTGACTTTTCTTAGAAAAGGTCCCAGTCCCCTCGTTTCCTGGTCGTACAGCCCCTCTTCTTGGTAGACACTTGTTTGTTGAGAGTGCTCCATTATGGTGAGATTAGGAGTAATGGTGGTGGTGGTGGGGGGGATCTCAAGAAAATTCCTTGTGCCCTTCAAATAAAGGGGGATGTCAGGCATCACTGCTCTGTCAGTGGCAGCTGTGTTTTCAATCGCTATTGCTTAACAACAAGTCTGAGAGAACTACCTGTTAAATTATGGCCAAAGAGGAGAAAATACTGTATAAACTACGCTTAAATATAATTAAATTTTTTTTTGGTGAATTGCACACTTGCTGGCAGTTAGATGAGTAGATTGATACCTCTCCCATATCAATCCACTTACAACCAGAGAACTGTATGCCTGGCACATGTATACTGGAAAGAGGGAGAAACGGCTTACTGGGTTCTTGCATTTTAAGGTAACACAAATTGTGGTACGAATTATTAAACAAATATTTGTATATAGTATATTTTTATTTGTGGGCACATGCAAACATGCAGTTTAGTTTTTCTGGGATGATTGTGGCCCACATTCAAATGTTGGTCAGTGCCCTTAACTTGATGAAGCAACAATGGAAAACTAACAAATAAGACGAAAGAAGAAGAAAAATGGAACAGCATTTTCACCCTGCTTAACCCACCTCTATAAGTTAACGACATTTTTAAGTTAAAATTTATAAGTTAAAATGTCCCAAAATCTCAAACACTAGCTAAACTAGCAGCTTTTTGCCATCATCACTCCATCATTTCTAATACACCACGTGTAGCTGACACATTGGAGTGTAGGTTACCAATCATGTGACATGTATCAACATCAGCCATGTTTCTTTTCATTGATTTCCCTTCACTTTTCTAAATGTTTACAGTCATTGACTGTTGACCTCACTGTCTTTCTAACACTCCATGATTGTTGTGAAAATCTGGGCGTCTTGATGTGTCTCTTATTTCCCTTTCTGTCCTCTAATCCTGTTCTTCTTCAACTGTCTTCTTCTCTTCTCTAATTCAGGGCAGAGTTGTTGAGTGAAACTAGTTTCCCTGACTGATCAGCCCCTGCCTTTTTATCGAGGACTGTCCAACTGTCAAACCACTGTCTCCCCTTCCCCCCTGTTGTGTCTTAGACCCAAATTTGGACCTCTTGTATTAGAACACTTCCTTTTCCTTCGTACCATATCTGCATCTCCTCGTTATTCCCTTACCTTCTGAGCCTTTTTCTGTACATATGGACTCCATAAGGACACCTGATCAGATCTTTTCTTTAAGAAATGACATGGCCTCACTCATTTCAGCCTGTAAACACCCCTCACACCCCTGTGTCCCATTTCCAGCTGTAAGTTAACAATGATTTGAAACTCTCTGTGGAACTGTTGCATTGTTTGATGATTTGACTTATATCCTATGACCTCTGGGTGTTGTTTTTAAATGTGTTTTGGGTTTAATTTGTTCTGTCTGTGACTGAAACATTTCTTTTTTTCCCTTTTTTGAATTGCAGACCAAATGTTAAAAGTACCCCACCAGAGAAAAGGGAGCAGTACTTGTAGTTTGGGAGAGTCTTCAGGCCTTACCATGGTTTAGATTGTGCCAACAGACCAAACCCTCTCACTGAGGTATTCAAAACAGACACTAAACACAGACTATATGAACATAAATTATGTTGAAGTAAAAATGAAATTGCTTTTAAAGGTTTAAATGAAGGATTTAAATGAAAGGATTAAAACAAGCCAATATCCAAGTCTTGTCTGTTTTGCTGACTTTGGGAGAGACATTCATTCAGGGTATGTTTTCTATAATATTTTAAATGCCCAGGTGTATATACCACCTACTCTATTCATCTTTGTTTTTTTACTACATATATAATGTTTTACTACAATGCCTTATAACACGTTTGTGTACATGTATGATTTTGACTACATGGATTTCATCATAGTTTCACATCCCAAATGAGGGACGTGTGTCCACATCTGTATACCTGTTTTCTGTTGACAGATATCTGAAAATGAATGTGAAGCTACTATACAGTACCACTTATGAAAGTACAAAGACATATAAATGCTAGATCTTCAGTATAAGGCCTTATGCACTGTTGTTGCTGTGTGTCTGTTTCTAAGTAGCCTAGATTGAGGATATAATACCCAGCACATTCATTTTTTTTTTGTTGTTAAATGCCAACATGATTTTGTGTGAATGGTGGAGTCGTTGTATTTTTGACTCCTAAGAATATACTGTACTGTGTGCTGTTTTCTGTACTAAGGAGCACCAGTTTGCTGAGTGTTCAAATACCCTTCTTATACCTGCATTTATTTACCATGCCATTCCTGTCTCTAATATATATCCCATCCATGTTGTGTATCATCTCATTTACAGTATACCCCTGTCTGTTTCTTTTAGAATAAAGAACAGCAACATAAAAAAAATAAAAGTATTTGGCGGTGATTTCTAACGTTTCACTTTTTCAACTCTCCACCCACTTGTTCCTCCTTTCCAGTTCAAATACTTTGTTTGCACCCTGTTGTTCAATAATTGCAGATGCTGAATTCCACTTCTGCTCCACTGGACTGTGGCACATTCTCAAGAGTGGACTCACAAAGTTAACTTGTGCAAGTGCGACAACTGACAACAAGTACAAACCCTAACCCTAAATTTGCATTTAAACCCTTTAATTTGAAGGAAAGTTTCAGACTTTTATATGTTTAATCTAAAGTCCAGACCAATTTTTGTTTTTGAGGTATAATATCCACATCTGCTCTGTCAATCTCTTTTTCTGGTCTCTTTTCCATGGCACACACAAAACAATTAAACCAACTTGACATGATTTGGAGCCAGACTCTGCGCATTAGTGAGCAGGGAATGGATTTGCAGCATGAAGGTCCAGCAGATACACCGGACCATATCACTCACAGACTGTGAATAGTGCGCATAGTCTTCTGGTTTGCCAGACGAGGCCAACCAGAAAGAAAGAAAAAAGAATGAATTGCCACGAAGGGGTTGCCAAAATAAGTCATTTAAATTGAAGTCGATTAGGAAGTGAGTCTACTTCTCACTTGAGTCAGTGAATATTTTCCTGATTAATGGTCCCAATGGCTATAGTTTCAGGTCTTCCTCAAAAGCACATTATGTCAATTTGTAAATTGTGTTCACATTTAGAGGAAAAATAGATAAGAATGAATACATATCATCCAATAGATGCCCGTTTGTAGGAGACATTTGTGAATGTCTGGGCTACAGCGCTGGGCAGTGGCCAATCTCAAGGCTTCAAAATGGGAATTCGAAGTCTTACTATCATTATCTGTTACCACCCCCTTTTTTTATAGTATTAAGTAAATCAAACCAAACTTAACAGAAACATCATCACTGGAATAAACCCCAGAAAACATCTTTTCTGGACAAAATCTACATAATATGCTGGTATAACTTGTACAACTATTTTAGAGCGCTGTCATGTAATCCATTCTCTCAGTATGAGGACTTAAATAAAACAATAAAAGGAAAACAATATGTCATGTCAAAATTATGCAAATGCCTGGTGTGTGAGAGAAACAAGGATGAGTTTCGACTCAAGTCCATACATGAAAACAGGCTTATTGTAGTCACAGAAAATGAACTCATCACAACCAGCTAAGAGACAAGACACGACCAGAAGCACAGAAAGATCTTTGATGTATGGACACATTGATACTTTATGGAGAAAGACTTAACAGATTAATTTGCCTTTTCTTTAAGAAAACACATGCTTTAAGACTTAACAGATTAGTTTACCCTTTTCTTTAAGAAAACCACACATACATTAAGACTTAACATATTAATGTACCCTTTTCTTTAAGGAAACACATGCATTAAGACTTAACAGTTTAATTTACCTTTTTCCTCTAAGGAAACACATGCATTAAGACAAGATTAATTTACCTTTTTTATTTTAGGAAACATATGCATTAAGACTTAACAGATTAATTTACCCTTTTCTTTAAGAAAACACATGCATTAAGACTTAACAGATTAATTTACCTTTTTCCTTTAAGGAATCACATGCATTGAGATTTAATAGATTAATTTACCTTTTTTCTACATGCATTAAGATTTAACAGATTAATTTACCCATTCTTTAAGAAAACAGTATTGAAAGATGTCAAACATGGGTATCTGTTATAGATGGTGTTAGTAGCAGGGAGACAAGCTGTCTATGAGTTTGTACACAGTTGAATTTAAGGCAGTTTGAGAAAAATATGCACATAGAAGGCAGCAGGGTGCATGGGAGCAGAGTGTGGACGTGAAATCTCACACACACCTGACATGCACAGATGAACCTACACAACAAGACTGCATGGTCTGTTCCATAATAGTTTATAGTGTATACACTTAGACTGTCATGCAGGAAAAACAACCATGTGGAAATGTGTTTTCAGCTATATGCACAACTCTATAGCACGGTCATAAAAGTCACGTCTGAATTGGCATCGGTTTGGTCCCCCTGCTAAGCTGCGTGAGAGTTCTCTAATGAATGAAACTCCAGTCAGACATTCTGCAACTCACCACTCAGGAATCCACAAGACCATTGGCAATAATACATTTACAAAAACAACAGAGAGAGCGGGGTGTGTGGAAAAAAAACCAAACTCCATGGGGGTCCCCACAACGTTTCAGACAATACTTCAATAACAGAAGCTACACATCCATACTCATCATGAGCTCACAATACGCAACACAGACACCACAACACACAATAGCACCAAAAGCATAGCCTGTGTAATTAGTGAGAGAATAAATCTCTCAAATGAAAATGGTAAAATAGGCTCCCTACATTCACATCAACAGCATAATAACAAAAATAAACATGTATTATTTTACACAACCCTTATTTCTTTGAACATAATTGTCTCATGTCAAAAAACAACAACTATGCAATTAATTCCATGCGCTACTGCTGCTCAAAATTTAACTGTAGTGCAAGCAAAAAAGATTACTCCAAAATATTTGTGGGCTTTTCTAATAAATTAGAGGGC
Source organism: Solea senegalensis (assembly GCF_019176455.1). Classification (NCBI taxonomy): domain Eukaryota; kingdom Metazoa; phylum Chordata; class Actinopteri; order Pleuronectiformes; family Soleidae; genus Solea; species Solea senegalensis. The sequence goes on from NC_058029.1 coordinate 18,138,766, forward strand.
GATTCAACCACTTTAATGATTATTATTGATAATAAGGATTGTTTTAAGGAGCCAGCATTTTGAAACATTTTTGTTATATTGGGTGTCCATAGCAAACTACCTAAAACCTATTTAAATGACTTAGTTGATGTTGACACATTACTCACATTAAAAAAACCCAATAAATCAATGATTGCAGCTTAAACCAAATCAAATCATCGAATCAAACAGAGAATGTGTTTTCCCACGTTTAGCATTGGGAATGATGAATGATGTGTTACACATGCAGTTTGACTGGAACTTGCCCACTGTGGTAATTTAGGAATGTGAGGCTGCTAAACTGTAAACATCATTACAACAATAAAACATGTTGTCAGAGTGCATCATTCGTAGTGATCACTACTGAACAGTAGAGTAACCCATTTTAGGGACTGTTCCTTACGTTTGCAGTGCAGATTTTGTTTTTGCGAAAACAAAATCTGCATATCATATACTTCGACATTACAGTATATGATATTCTTTTATGTCTGGTGTCTAATGGTGTCACAGAATCATCATTTCTTTAATTTATAGGAATTTGATGTTATCTTCCTTCCTTCCTTCACTCTGTTATGCTTATTAAAGTGAAATCTGGAGGAAAAAAACATTTATTATAGCTTCACTTAGCAGGTTAATACCTTATTTGCATTTTACAGTTTGAATATGGGGTGGAGTGGCTCAGTGGTTAAGTGGTTACCCTGTGTGCGAAAGACATCATGGTCGCAAGTTCGATTCCACCCCTGGCTGATTGTATTCAATTCCATTGTAAGTCGCTTTGGATAAAAGCGTCTGCTAAATGACATGTTATGTAATGTAATGAATAGAGAAACATGGCAGACACGTTTGTGTCTTTCCATGTGTGTGCATGTTATTCTGAAAAAAAATAAAATATAGAATGAACATTTTTAAAAGATATTGTTATCAGTATTAAACACAGGTATTATCCACACTGCTAAAACACTGGGTTATTAGGGACAGTAGAAGTCAGTCATGGCACGAGTATAGACACTAATCAAGCTAATGATAATAATTATTATTTTAGTGTTACTCAGTTGGGTAATAAATGCAGCTTCCTGTTTGTATTTAGTGCTCATCCCATCACCACAACCTGCCCCAGAGATGACAGGTAGCCAGAAACATTTCAACAGTTCTGCTGTAAATTAAAAATGACAAGAAAAACTAATCGTGTGGCAAAGTGTTTGAGCGAGAGACTTATATGAAGCGGAAGGAGTCAGCCACTCGAGACAAAAATCACAGACCAAGCTGTTTGCAGAGAGTAATGAGCAGTAGTGCCAGCTTTCACCCAGCTAGGGGGCGCCAGAGACCTGCAGCAGCCTGTCCTGGTGTGGCATTGTAAAGATCAGTGTTGTGAGAGGGTAAGACACATCTCCACACATTGGCTGTACATTAATTTAGAATCTTTGTTCAGATCGACAGGAGCAAAGACTCCATGATGAAATCATGTTAAACATGTGAGAGCTTTTAAAAGAGGAATCAGTGTCATAAAGTAGAAAGCATGTTTGTGTTCACTGTGTTTTCATTGTTGGTATAAACTTATAGATAATATCTATCAGTTATGAAGCATTTCTGTGAATGTCAGTTTACTGTTTTCTTTTCATCCAACTAGTACAATTTTGTGAAACACAGAACGCTGCATAGTTCTGAAACACTAGGTGAATGTGTTACTTGTCAGAAGCAAATATTCATGTAACAGCTATTGTTGTGCAGATACAGGGCTTAACACATGTATTGGACCACCACCCGAAGCCACAGCTGCCTTAAATTAGCAGCATTGGTAATTATCAAAATATATATATTTTTATGTTTCTGTAACGTTAATACACCAGTATGTAGAAGAAATTCTTTTTTTAATGTTAAAAGATAATTGTCATTATTATGATGAATTTTCAAATGTACTGTTTTACAAAAAAACACAAACAAAAATAGAAACAATAGTCTTGATTAAGATGTCAAATTGTATAGTTATTAACTTGCATTCCTGAATAAAAATAATTAATGCTTGAATAATTTCTGACTTCCGAGAGAAGCCCAGTGAGCCGTCTCAAATTTGGGTGTAAAAAGATGAATTCAGCTTGTTATTTGCCAAATATATAACAATAACATTTTTAGTTTTAAAACGTTTTTGAAAGAGTTCTGAAATATTAATGTTTTCCCGTTTTTATGACAGGCAGTCATATGATAAATGTGTACATTTTTGATACACAACACTTTTAAATCCAGTTGCACATCATTCAACAATAGCAACATTAAAGTGCTGCTTACACATTTATGGATCAGTAATAATGACCCAAATGGACCCACAGACCATTTTTATATGCAATCTAACAAGACCACTGTGGTCTATTACTATTACTCGGCTACACATTTGTTATATTACTGTATTTAACTTCTAATTGTCTGCTGTCTCTAACGATTCATCTTTAATTATTTACTGTATTTTGCTACTGCAGCATCCTTGCAAAAGTTCTTCTACCAATTTGTATTTATATAACAAATGTGACAGTTTACATCTTGAATGTTGAATGATAAATTATTTACTGTGTCAAAAGACCTTGAAGCAGTCCAACAGTGCAGCACTGGTTAGACACCTCATCCATCTCCTTAACTTAATTACTATGGCGTGTTCTGGAAAACTTATAACTTCTAATATGATTTCTTCAGAGTTTTCTGTCAATTATTTGAATAAGGAGCAATAAGTGTATTGGCGTAAAGTCCTAGTCCAGTACCATTAATTACTTTAAAAGAAGAATTCTGTCTTGATGAGTGCAAATGCAATTTATCTAAAAGGGTGCCGTGCTTCAATGTGTGTAAGTGATGTCATTAATTTAATTGGAATGTCTTTAAGTTAGTTTAAGTATGAAAAAGGTCCTACACTTGAAACGTTTTATAATACCTGGGTGATGGGTCAATTACTATTCTGGTGAAACAGACATTTTTTAAGAAAATATCTTGAGTAAAAGAATCTTAGTGAACTGGTCCTTGACATGACGGTAAAAAACAAAACAAAACAAAAAACACCTCCTAGAAAATGCTTTATTCAAGGACCGATACGCAAACGGGCTCAGAAATAACTTTCTTCCCTCAAACATGAGAAAATCAGTTCATTGCCATCATGTTCTAATGCTGCTCTGACGTGCTGCAGATGTCAATATGAAGATGACACATTGGAATTGCAGACAAACGAGTGAATGTGAAAGACGGACAGAGGCACACTGAGGTGTTCAGACGGATCACTGTGACAGACTGAAGAGGGCAGTGTTTGTCTTCGTACTGCAGCACACCTCGACGAGCAAAAGACAGACCAAAATGCTCTTCCATAATTACTTCCAGTGATGTATACTGAATCCAAAATCAAAAGCTCTCTGCATATTAATGTGGAGTATTAATTAGTTTCACAATAATTAAATGTGGAAAAAAAAAGAAAAAAGAAAAAAAAAGAATTCACAAAGATTAGTTTGGGGTCATAAAAATAAATGTTCTCCCAGAAAGAAAATGAAGGATTTGGTTGCAAGAATTTCTGCCGGGCCAGTCATTAGTAATGGAGTTGGACACAGAGGCTTAAAGTGTCAAGTTGGCCATTTATATATTTGATTTGTGTGACTATGGTGTGCACCAGCATTTTTGCATCAGTGTGCGTGTGTGTAGTCATTTCAGTGTACGTTCTCTCTCTCTCTGTGTGTGTGTGTGACACTTGCAGGCATGTATGCATGACCTGGTGTTAGATGTCTCCTCCCTAAGTGTGTCGTGCGTAAAAGGTTATGCAGCTCCCTCCGTTTCCATCGTCCTCCGCTTCTCCTAACACTATAGCTTAAACCTCATAATAACTTATTGATTCCTCATCATCATTACCATGGTTTGCTTTGTCTATCAGGGCCTAATCTGAATGGGAGGCTGAGCAGCAAAGTACCATCCAACCCACTTCCCTCCCTCCTCCCCTCCCCGCCTTTGATTCGAACAAGGTCAGAGGAATCGATCCCCTTTGATCAGAGACTTGCTCAGAGAAAGTTTCCAGAGTCGCTGCCAGTGGTGTGCACAGTCTGGAGCTCCTCAGCCCATATGTCTGCTGGCACAAGACTACGCAAGGAGATTGTCCCATGGATGTACTTTGTTTATTTGTGGAGCACCAGTGGAAATAACACTGATTCATACTGTTACAGGTGACAGACTAAATATTAAAATAGACAGTATGAAAGTATGGATCACCCTTTGTTGCGGCATTAAAAATCCTTATTTCACTGATGCACATAATGTTCAAGTGTTTGTGTTTCCGATAACTTTTGATGCACAAGTTGTTGCACATGGAGTTTGCATGTTCTCCCCGTGTTTGCTGGGCTTTTCTCTGGGTTCTCTGGCTCCCTCCCAGAGTCCAAAAACATGCAATATGGGGATTAGGTCAATTGGACACTCTAAATTGACCATAAGTATGAGCATGAGAGTGAATGATTGTTTCTCGTTCCTATCAGTAGCTCCTTCTGGTTACAGTTGAAGTTGCTTATCATAGGTTAAGTTAGTCAATTTTTTATGTGACTGTTAAAATGATATTACCGACTCACCTCACTGCCTCTGATTTTGTGTTACTGCTACACTAAAAAGGTATTATTGGAAAAAAAACACACAAAACAAATAGACAGATTTTGAAAGTATAACAGCCACAAATAATCGAAGCCTTTTCTCTGCTCCAGTCAAAGCAAACACATGAACATGCATTAGAATGTGGAGCAGACTCCTTTTTTGTGTCAGACGTTACTGTTACTTGAAGCTGCAGTGAGTTTGTTTCCCTGACCCTGACATGCAGATAGGCCATCCAATCAGTTTATCTTAGAAGAATAGATGAGCTTTTCACAGTTCAAAGGAGCTTCATTTAGAGCAGCACAATTGCTGCTCTTATGGTGTTGAGGGACGGGAAATCAAGGGCCTGGCCTGACCTGCTTGTTGAAATCTTATGTTGCCTGTCCTGGGTTATAATATTTATATAATTATATATTTCATTTTTATTATTATTATTATATATATGATAATGGGTCTATGGGTGTATGGGTCTCTGGACAGTTGAAGGAAATTAAATGTCTGATTAACTGGCTAGAGAAGCATTGACCGGGGGCATGATAGATATAAATATTTTTCTTGACTTGAAACTCTTGTCAGATGTCCATCATAGATTCAACATTGCTGTGGGTGGCGGTGGCCCAGTGGGTTGTCTTTCCACTGGAAGGTTGTAAGTTCATCCCTGGCTTTGCCAGTTTACATGCTGACACTTCCCTGGACAAGACACTTAACCCCAAATTGCTCCTGACGGCCATCCTAGCAGCGTATATGTCACTTGTAACTCACTCACTCATTGGGAGGCTGAGGCCAATCCATTGGGTGGAAGTCTGTGGGAAACACCCTGGAGAGACACACCTGTGGTCAAGAGTGTGTGTGTTAGATTGTCCACTTAAACTCAGCATGTTTTCAGACTGTGGGAGGAAACCGGAGTGCATTTATATATATATATATATATATGTATATACTGTATATATGTATGTATATATGTATATGTGTGTATATGTACACATTAAACACTAGTTTGCATACAGTCATGTGTGTTAGATAAAATAAGTAGTCCTATATTAGATTAGGAGAAAAAAAAAATGTTTTCAGTGTAATGATAACTAATGATCAACTTACAAGAATGTATTTTAATTGCAATACACCGAATATGTAACAGACAGACAAATACATCCCGTCCCCCATTAAAAGGCGTAGTTCAGTAGAAGCAGAAAACAAACCAAAAAAAGGTTTTGTATTTAGATAACCTGCAACTCTGTCTAGAGAAACCTGGAAAATAAAACAGCTTTTACTGCCTCCTCTTCCAACAGCCACTGAGAGACAAACAATTAGAGGATTCAGGGGAGAATAAAGTGATGGAGTCCTTCAAACTTTTACAGTTCCAATGGTGATGTGTCAGTGCTGCTGTGTGTGACTGTGTTGCCTTGGGCGGAATCACAAATAAAGCCATCACGGCATCTGTTCTGCTGTCTTGCTGATCTTGTAAGTCTTTCTTTTGAGGGGCAACAGCACTGAAAATCCACGCAAGACTTTTCTCTGTTTCCCTCTGCTTTGAGATTTTGTCAGAGATCTTATTCATCACTCCTCCTAACACGGAGGCTGAAGGCTGGGGCTGTTGCTACAATGCTGTACTGCCAACGCAGCTGCCAGGATACGCAGCCACTGCATGTTTCTGCAAATCACAGATATGTGCGAGTTCATGTTTCTGAAAATTCTTTTACTTATTTGCATGTCTTGTCAGACGTGCGTATCAGTGGAGGTGTTTTAACTGTCTGAAATAAAGAAGTGAGGGCATGAAAAGGTAGCTTGAACTGTGTACCAGGTGTCTGCATCAAATCTTTGGATATTTGATCTCCAGTTGTGGTCTGTTGCTTTCTCATTATGTCTCACTTGCTTTGTTTCACACCAACCCCACCACATAAAGGTGAACCAGGTGACTTTAATAATGTTAAGGTATGAAAACATTTTTGCCAAAACCAAACATTCAGTTCAGCACAGATGTCACATTGGCGGGAAAGTAAAATAGCAATATTTTTCCTGGGAGATTTCTCTGTGTTCACTGCACATACACGGTCCAAAAAGGTCAAAGGATTTCTGAGTGATTATTAAAGTTTAAAAAACTCCACTGCTTGCTGCAAAACTGAGTGACGCTTCCACAGTGAAGTTAGCGTAAGTCAGTGCTGCTTTTTCTTTCCTCCTTCAGGTCTGCAGTGACACACACTCTGAGGACATCGTCATTATATCAACTGCACACAAGTGATTACTCCCAAATGCAATCACCAGAATCAAAACGTTGGCTCGTGTTCATGCACAGATGCATGTGCACACTTGCATAATGCAAGAGTAAAACAAAACCCAGTTGAACCCACAATAAGTCAAAGATTCGGTTAAAAGTGTGTTTGGAGACCTCTGCAGCTGCATGGCCAGCAGCTGACAGCTGCGACGTCGCTGTGATGGAGAGCACTGGTCATTGTGTGCAATTTCTGTGCATGATAAGCTGCGCGCCATCATCGTTGTTGTTGTATCCCAGTTTATCTCACTACAGGAGAACAGTTACACTCACCTGGCTGCGCTTTTTGTGGTAGCATCATCCTTCTACACACACACATACACACACACAGGCGTAACATCTAATCTGTGTTTTCTCTCCGCTCGCTGCAATAATACCATGGCCTAATTGTCTCTGACAACGTAGCCAATCCAATTCCAGCCTGTCTCGTCCGTAATGCCTCTCTGTGTCTCTAATTAGGTCCAATCAGAAGGAGTGATATTTATCGATTCACCTCATCCCTCTTTCTCTCTGTCCCTTTCGCACACACACACACACACACTCACTTTCTCTCCTTCACACCGGGCTCCCTTCATTCTTTCCGGTGTGTCTTTCTGAAGGAGACTGTGTTCTCTCTTTAGCTAATTTTAGTATGAGTAAAATAATTATGATCGATGCAGGTGCCTCTATTTCCTTCAAAGCCCTTTAAATAGATAACTCTCCCTCCTGCAAAAGAAGCTTGAAGCTAATTACCATGCTAAGATGAGTAAGGAGAGAGGCCTTATTGAGCCGTTATCAGTTCACCTGCCCCACAGCTTTAAGCGTCATATTAGATATCTTAATCATTCAGCATGACAGTATAGCAGGCATAAACTTTCTTATTTTCACGACAATTTAATGTTCCTTACTCTTCCCCCCCCGCCCTCCTTGCCCTTCTCCGCAGAGATACACAGCTGCCAAATACGTGTTGCGAATGCTTGATGCTTTAATTCATCCAAACAACCTTTTAGCCGAGCTCTGAATAGAATGCAATGTTTTAAGGAAAGTCATGCGTGCGTTATTTTGGGAGTGTTGACGTGCACGCTGCATCTGCAGTGACATTGATGGTTGTTTCTCCAGCTCTGAATAAAAGGTACATAAACAAGAAACGTCTGGACAAACTGTAGATTTATATTTTTTTTGCCAATCCTGAACTTATAATTCAAATGTCACCTGATTTTCTGTTGCCTTCTGTTGCTCACCATCATGCATTACATTTATGTGAGAATACAGATATAAAAAAGAAAAGACTTTTTGTGGAATACTTCTTTTCTCAACCAGGGTTTATTTAGATGAAATGTATTTGTAGGTGTCACTGAGAGCAGCTGCCTTTCTTATGACATGTGCGTACACGGGGTAAAATAAAGTCAAACTGGGTTTTTAAGTTTTTATCTATCTTCTAATGCTTCTAAGGGTATTCAGTGCTTTGTTGAGTGCTGTGTGGGCATTTGCTTCTTTGCTCATCATCTGAATGTTGGAACAGTCCCAGTGCCGACTGGCTTCCAAAACTACCGCATGATGCAAAGTCAGAAATATGAACGATGCAAATGTAACGTATTTGTGGGTTTTGTGTTGCAGCATTTGCACCGTTCATGTAACTTCATGTTCCAAATGATGCAAACGTCATGTCAAAATTCAATTGCACTGACTGTATGAAATAATATCGTCTGAAAAATATGTGCATCGTTGAATGTGAACGAAAAATGTGTTCCACTCTCAATTCAACTGTTGTTCTGGCTCCTGGAAAACCCAAGATGGTGCAGACACATTTCAAACACAATACTTCAGAACAGTAGTCACAGTTACAGTGTGCTGACACACGTTACAAACACTGCAGGAGTTTTGTTGTTTTCAACATTGCACCTGTAAGAACATTCATATGAGTAAATACTCAGGTTCCCGGGACTGTAATGAGTAGATAACAGGTTACCAATTAACCCTTTAATGTATTTCTGCAGGATGATACAAAAGAGTCATGTTGTTTTCTAAAATAAAGCAGCAGGTTGCTGTCAACAACCTCTAACTGGGTCTCTTCTCTGACTTACTTACTCCTTCAAACGGAGGTGAGTGAGGAGCAGTGCTTGCTGAAGCTTTGACCTCCACATAACCCTACTTTAAGACAACAGAATGATGCTCTCTGATCTCTGCAGCACACCCAAATCTCTCTCTCTCTCCCACTCTGCTCTGTGCAGTGTGTATGTGTACCTGCAAACTGAGAGACTGCTTTGATCAGGTCCAAGCCCCCAGGGCAAACACTCTGTTGTCTGTGTACACACATGCACACGCACACACACACACACACACAGACACACAAAACCAACAGTTGCACGCCCATTCATGCACCCGTCACAGAGAGTGTGATGATGAGCGATAGATGGGGGGGGGGATAGAGAAAGGGAGAGAGAGGAAGACAGCAAAGACTTTGATGTGCTCCAAACTTTCAGTGTATGTACAGCAGAATGTAAGACAATGAGGCTCAGCTGAGATAAGATTGAATGATGGTCGATTCACTCTTTAGACCTGACCAATTATAGCAGGGACTGATGGGGGGAGAAAAACAGAGGAGCTGGTCATGGCATCTCATGGCGGCGTGTTCTTCATGACCCGGCTCTTGATCGGCCCTCAAACTGACAGACATCCTCTGCCAGGCTCTCGAAGTGAGCACCCTGCAACGGTGATTAGCAGTTTTCTGTTACACTGCCAGTGTGTGTTTGTGCATGATTGTACACGTGTGTGTGTGTGTGTGTGAGCTTGGATACTTGGAAAGGTTCTGAAGTGCCCTGGCTCTGACCTCTCTTCAGTGAGCCAGCAAGCAGATGGCACTCAAGTGGTTTGACTGAAGGTGGATGAAGCGGGGATTAAGGGTGTGGTCGACACAATTAAGTGGAAGGTTATTTCACTACTCTTTCACAAATCCTTTTAAAAGAGGCATCCGTGGTCCCATTAGGGGATTTTTACTTGGGCGATTTAACTGTCTATTCCACCAGTTGCATTCCACCCCCTGCTGCACCGCAGACATGATTATGGAGGTCAGTTTTCTCTCTGTGGATCATCTCCTACTCATCATCTCGAGCATTCGCTTGAATATCATCCCTGCATCGTGCTCTGCTATCTGTTGCATCAGCCCCCAAAGTGCAGATGTGTCATTTATTCCCCACCCCGATGCCTCAGCTAATGTAAAAATGATTTTGTGTCCAAGTAAATGTTTCACATTCAGGACATGGATCACTCTGGGGGAAGCTAAGTCTCCCTGGACATTTTTTCCCTGGCTGGTAAAACACTTCAAAGTTCCAATCAGAAATAATGATCCCCAGTGCTGTTTTGAGTTTACATGACGGTGGTTTGGTGCTATCTATTTGCTGTGGAGAAATGCTTCCTCCCAGGTTGCAGGTTATTACCTGACAACACAGGGTGATGAGGAATGAAATATGGCTGTAGCTTCCACAGTGGATCTAGGTCAGGCTAGTCCTAGACGGGGAAGAACATTCTGGTATGAGATGAGCTGTGGTGCGACAGGGGGGTAGACGAGGCCCAGAGAACATTTTTTTTTATTTTATTTTTATTTTATTCTATTTTATTTATTTATTTAAACATTTTTCCTGCTCAGTTACGCACTTGCAGTCTGACGCCAGTTGGAAGAGAGCCAGTGTATTCTGCAGAGAAAAAGCAGGTGTCTACTGTATGAATGCGTGCCGAAATAACAGACTACAATCCTTCTTGCTCATTCTTACATCCTATTTTGGTGGACTGCTTTGTCTTCTGACAATTAGCAATGAAGGGAGGAGGGTTTTCTTGTAGCGGCCAAGCTTTTTGTGGATATAACACTGTGCAGATAAAATGACATTGTCTCTGTGGATATTTCTGGACTTTTTGCTGACATTGTCCCCAGGGACAATGCTAACATGGTCCCCAAGGGACCATGTTAGCATTGCCTCCTGCCAGACAACTCATAACTTGAATATAATTGACCTGAGTTCCAACCTCAAACTGTTCCGCAACGGTTTTGCATCATATGCAAATAAGTGAGAGCCTCGTTAAAAGATGGTAAATCTTTGTAAAGTGGGAACATGATGCGTAGGCTATAATGTTCGTGTGATTAACATTGCACACTTTCTTTTTTTAATTACTGATATTTGGAACTTTTGTGCAGAAAAGATATGGTGACATATTTGCTCCTCAGTTTACATGAATAATACATTTATTATATGATGGTATATTTTTTCACCATGACCATTCATGCACGGTAGATTTGCCACGAGTTTGTGGTGGGAAGTGGGAACTCTGACCTGGGATGCCATTCCATTTAATTTTCTTTTTTGTTTCTTGTAGGATGATGAACATTTTCATGCTCAGAGTTGTCTGTCAAGACACAATGTCAGCCATAGTTGACATTTAGAAAACAGCTGATCAGGAGAAATCTATTAGGATCCATCCTCTGTGATCCATGAATGACTGTCAAAAGCAGCCATTTTGACTCTGAGAAAAGAGAACTGACCTGCAGCTGCCACTTTTCATACAAGTTAGTAGATCACAAAGTCTTATATTCCCTGTGGGGACCATGAGTATCTGTACAATTCCTTCTTGAAATCCATGCAGCCTTGAGACTTTTCACCAAAACCCAACAGAATGACGGCTTTACAGGAATGGTAACTACTTTTACAAAACAAAAAAATCACGGTGATTTCTACACATGCCCTTTATGACGTCATCATTACTATACCTGTCCCTAAAGAGTCATGATGGTAGGGAAAGCAGATCATTACTACAGCGAAGGTCATCACCTTGAAAGTGAAATCACAGTTCTGTCTTTTAAACACAAACTAATTATATGGTAACCCTTTACATCACAGTACAGTAGCAACATGAGAAATTATCCGTAGAAGAGGAAATATAACGGCCCAAACATGACTCAGCTAAAATGCTGTTCCTGGTTTTTATTTACATTTTTACAGTCTGTGAATAGTGAAGCATACGATACATAGGATATTTTGGATTGTATCAGTTTTTACATTTTTATTTGTCTGATATCCGATCTAGTGATTTTGACCAATATTGGACTGATACTGATACTGACCAATACCGGTTCCCATGGTATTACTTCCCTTTTACAAAATTATTACCACAGTATCACCATACTATTAACATATTGTTACTGTACTGTAATTTAAATGTTCAAATGTTGAATTGCTGAATGTTATATCTAACATTTATCATTATAAATAATGGTTTGATTCCACGTTTTGTGAGGGTCGCTGCCATTTTGGGGCTCTGTAATTTAGCTTTAGTATTCATCTCCCTATAATTGTACTGCGTTTACATTTGTCTAGAGGTATAAGGACACACAACAGTGAGATGTAGCCCAGTTGCAGTTGGTTATCGACATCCATCTGCCACAGTTTGGGTTGGTCTATCTCACATGGATGATAAATAAAAGATGCAGAATGCATGGAGTTTTAATTATGCAAATATAGCAATATGTCTTTTTCCTGTTAAGCAATGTTCTTTACATACAGACACAATGCTTCTGTATGTATTACATGTGATTTAAATATATTCTGCCATGCACAATGTTTGTAATTTGCATTATCCATTTAGTTGTAGTTATAAATTCAGCGTGTGATAAGGGATCAAACCGTACAAATAAACATTTTGCATTTGATGTATTTTGTCAATCATGGGTGTATTTACACAACAAAAGACTAGGAAATGTCTTTTGTGTATTCACTGTGAGGCAAAGATAAAAAAAAAAAAAGATATTATGAAGTAATCACGGGGTGATTATTAAAATATTCTGTTGCAGCACAAGCAATTTCTTTTTCAGCCAGTGTGGGATCTCTTGGCAACACAGATGCAGCTTTCCTGCCTAATTAGGTCAATCGATATGTTATACCTTTCTATTTCTGTCATCTGTTGAGATGTTGAGATGCATATGCTGCATCACAGGTTTCAAAGCCATTCACCCAGCTGTGGAGCCGGGACAAGGCTGAGGCGGTCTCTGCCTTGGCTGACAGCATTGGTCCTGACTTCATTACAGATGGTGAGTCCATCTGCAAATGGCACAAATAGTCTCTTCAGATAACACTTGCACATGGAACGTAAGTTCGGATGAGACAATTCCAAATTAGGAAGACATGTAACTGTTGAAAGATTATCTCTGTCTACAAGATGCATGAATATGTTCCAATTTCCTCTGAGTTCACAGCTGACGTGAAGGACACTGGCCTTTTGAGCTTGTGCAGTCTGTAACTGGCCATTGCTCTCTTTTGCAGACCCAACAGAGACTGCAATTAACCTATATGAAAACCCCTTTATTTAGTTTAAATCATTTAACTGAAATGAGATCATACATTAGAGAGACTCAGACATTTCCCTCACCACACCTGGCTGTGAGTAACCAGCCAAGGGACGTGACGTCCCTTTCAGGGTTCACAGGTCAAGTAATTGAAGTGGAAATAAACGCCTGCATTCCCCAGTAGCTTTAAGAGAAGTGGAAAGGAAAGGAACATTTCAAACAAATAAACAACATTTCAAGGTGCCCTCCCCACTTCACAGCTGTGGATTGATCTTGCCGGTTTAACGGAGAGAAGGAGGTAGAGAATGGGAGAGATGAGGAGCTCCTCACACTGACTTGCTCTCTTTTATGGTATTGCTGCTTTGTCAGCTTGCTTCCGAAATGCGTTGGAGCTATTGAGGCTGGAGCTCTGCAGTCCATCCAGAATAGAAGTGTAATCTACTTCACACACAATGTGTACACTCACATCAAACAAACTTTCAAAATGATATCTTTTTAAGTTCAGTTAGAGTGGGAAACTTTGTCACAGAAAGAGAAAGGGAGCTGGGGCTTACGTTTCATCTGTGCAAGAGGCCTCGGAGGAAATATGTTTCAGTTTTCTCTGGGACAATACAAATGTAGCAGTTGTAACTAGTTCATGAGTGAAATTGCAACAAAAATTGTTCAATTAAATCTGTTTCACAACACAGTCGCCAGAATCACATGTTGCCATTGTATGTTTCTGCAAACCACAGAGGTCTGAAATTAAGTTGTAAGCAATTCTAATTTAATGAAGCATCTCACAATGGCACACACATCTACAAAGTTAGTTGCCAAAAACACTGATTATTGAGAGTTGGATTTATTTAATTAAGAATAAGACTACAGAGCTAAACACACTTTTTTGTTGTTTAAAAGTTTACTTTTGATGTCTCAGGTTGAGAGAGTTTGATTTAATTTGCTAGAGTTAAATGCACTTTATATGGTGTAACAGTTTACTTTACTTACAATGATAATAAGTGCAGGATAAACATCTTGCCGTCTGTCGACGTGCAACAAATATAGAAAGTTATGTACAAACATCTGTCTGTTCTACTCATTTTTAACTGTGAAAACTACACAAAAAAATCCAAATTCTTTGACTTTTATTATAGAGTAATTCAGTTACTAACTACTAACTGAGTTACTTTTTGGAACAAGTAGTGAGTAACTATAACTAATTACTTTTTTAAAGTAACATTCCCAACACTGGGCACAAATAGCACCTGTTTTGGGCTAGAAAAAAAATCATGTTTTTTGTTTTTTTTTACACTTAGCATCAAGAGCCTTCATGAGAAAAAGTGTAGCAGGGTTAAGACACAATGCCATAAAAACTTGAAAAACACAGAACTATGGTCTGCTACTCACCAGACTTTCACCCAACCACAGTGAATCTTGCCTGAAAATACCTGAGAACTGATAAAACGTGAAAGAAACAATTTGCCAAAATGTACCAGTTTCTTCTGAACAGAATGCAACATTTCCCATGGTATGTAGGAAAATTACAGTGACACCAGGCTGATCAGAATTCAAATTCCAGTCATTGAAAAAAACTGAATAAGCAAACCGCAAGTTATAATAATCTATTGAGTTTAGTTTTTAATTTTTCATAACAAACCATTATGCAATCTCAAAAAAACAAAACACAATTTCGATGGATTTTTCCTTGGCTACAACCCTGATTAAGCGATGCATTTGGCAACAATCCCACCCAAAATCTCCTCACTCCTTCCATATGAATCTGGGTGCTATTTTCCCTGAGACTGTTCTTGTGAGCTCTCTCTGATGTGTTGTGTTATCTCCTTGGGATACATGCATAGATCAGCTTAATACCAGGCCACTGACCTTGGAGACCTATCTTTGGAGTGACATTTCTTTCACTGCTTGGCCTTGGACAGATACATTTCAGAGAGAACAAAGACCCCGTCTCTCATATCCGCTGTGACTCTCATGGATGCAGCACACTCCAGTCTCTCCAAATTGTTTTTTTTTTTTGGTAATCCGTGCCCTTGGCTGGTATGAGCATGGGCAGAGTGGGGTTTAGTCTGGATTGGTACGATTATGGCATTTGGTAGCCTAAATTCAGACTCCAGCCAAGGTGAATGACAACCACACCAGTGCCAAAGATACTACCAGAGCCATTACAAAAAAGGATGCAGAAGAGCTATTATTAAGGAATAAATATTGGAGAAAGCTTAAATGAAGTTAATTGCTTTATTCCACACAATTACTGATCAGTTACTCCATAATAACCTTTCAAAATAATGTAGATCAAGTGATCAGAGACAGAACTGGGTTACTGCACCTCCTCAAAATGTGTTGCTGAGACATTGACCAACTGGGGGGCAGTTTAAAGAGAGACTAACTTGCATACTTCATATGCAAGTAAAACAAGACATATGGCCCTTTTCCACTATGGTCCCAGCTTGCCTCGCCACGGTTTAGGTTGGTTTTCCACCATAAAAATAGTACATACTCAACGTGGGCGGAGTCATCACTGCTCGGCTGCATTTAACTGCTGTGAATTTGCTCGCTTGGAACCTTGCCAGAGCAGGTACTAAAAAAAAGTACCTGGTACCAGGTACTTTAATAAAGTATATTCTATTCTATTCTACTATCACTAGAAATGCAACATAACCCAGCCAGTGGAAACACACCAGTAGTGAATAAACAAGACAACTCTTTTCGGTTCCCACCCCCTTTTTTTTCAAAATCTCCATTCTTCATGGCAAGCTAAACTATGAGGCCCTGTTCAGACATGGTGTTAACATTTGTCCTCAACGATCCAAACACATGTAGATACAGTAACTCTATAGCCTGGAATTAAAAAGCATCCAAAAACAACAACAACTGTGAGAGGACAAGGACATCAGCTGAGAAGGTGAGCTTTAAGTAGTCCTGAGGACGGATTGTGTTCATACATGCTCAGGGATGTGGAAAAATGTGTCCTCAAACCACATCCAAATGTGATTTGCGTGATGGATTGGAATAGTGCAGACCAGTACTTGGTGGAATTTAGAACTTTAGTTGTTCAAATAACACAGTTCCCCTTTAAAAACCATTCTGCTTTTATGCAGAAGAAAATAACATGATTACATGATAAAAAAAACCTTTTCTGAACATTTGCATATCTCTGTGATTACACAGTGTGCTATCACAGCTTGAGCTTGCCTGCTTTAATGACAGTTGACATACATTAATTGTACGTTCCTTAGTTATGGAATACAGGTGAAATTGAGCGCTTTCATTAGATGTGAGTCCTTGAATTCAGATTAACCCTGCACTTGCTAATGATACTGAAATTCATATATTGTCAACAGTTTCACATGATGTCATCAGACTGAGGTGCCACATGCTGAGGATGTTTTTTGACTTTTTGTAATTACAGTTCTAACAACTGTCTGAATAAAAGTCTTACTCCCATTACACTGGAAGAAAATGGATACAAAAAATAAGTAAAAAAAGTAGGTAAGAGGGTATCTTGTTGGAGATGGTGTCGATTGGGTCATGTGGGGGTGATAAAGATAAAATGCCACTCAGTAGAAGGTGATGGAAAAACACATTGAACCGCTGAATGTTCATGTCTGAATGTGTTTTGCAATCTATAACAGGAAGAGCAAAAATAAAATGTGGCAGGACCAAGGGGAGGAGACCAGCGACAACGCCACCTGGGGGAATTTTGCCCCCAGGACTTATATAGAAACAAAACAGAAAAGGGCAACACCGGTTCATTGACACACAAGAGAGTGGGTTCTATGTTGCAAAATATAATTTATTTTATTTAATTACATATACAAGTTATCACAACAAAAGTGCTTCCAAAGGCACAACTAATAAACCATTATAAGAACAGGACTGGGGCTTACCATGGCAGCAGAAAATCAAAAAGGGAGAATCCAACACAACACCACCCATGACACAACACACCAAACACATGTCATGTCAACCCACAGCACCTGTTCAACGAAAGAGAAAAAGGAAACAAATTACTCAAAAATAAAACATACCCAAACAAACCCAAATACGTAAACACTTATATCACAACACAACAAATGTAATACATCTTAAACATCCAAAGTAATCTTATAATAACAGAAAATTATAACTACTAAACAAAAAACTACTAATAAAGATCAAGTAAACTCAACAAAGAAAGGAAAGACTAAAAAGAAAATACTATAACCAATGAAAATAAACTCTATTACATGGCAGTGCCTGCTGGAGCTATTAAAACAGTAGGCCCGGCCAACAGTGAAGTGAGTCGAAGACGGCCGAGTGACCACTCCTACAGGGTGGTCAGGAGCAGAGTAACGGCCGTACAAGCTACTTTATCGACAGGTGGCTTCAGATACACCCCCCCAACGCAGAGCGCTCTGCCCTCCAAGCCCGCAGCCGCACCATTTATGCTACAAAAGGGCCAAACATAACTCGCTAAGTGTACTCGTCCTGTGCGGATGTTTACAGGCAACCGAAGTGCACAGTCACCTACCTGGTATTAGCGGACAGAGGTGCGCCGTACACGCCACGCCAAACAATTCGCCGAACCGGATGTCACTCACTGGAAGCGTAAGGGGCGCACGAGCTCATCCTGGCCGTATTTGTACGCCGTTCCGCCTGTCAATCATTGCCGGTAACCCCGCTCACGGCTCCGTGTAAGGTGTGGGCGGAGGAACCTTCAAAAACATTCTTAGCAGGTCAAGGTTAGAGTTTGATAAAGGGAAAAAAGACACGTAAAGTATTCAGTTATATGAATCTCAGAGGAGCCATTTACACAAGCATAATGTGCCATTAAAGGCTGTTAGGTTATATTATGCTCCGAAGTAAGGACACACACTGGGTCTTATTTACCAACCTATTTACTGTGTATAAGCGTTTTCTTTTTACAAACACTGAGACAACACTGTGACCTTTACAACACATTTTAATTTTCAAAAGACTCTGTTTCCTGTCAATCAATACATGCAGAGATATGTGATGGAAGTTGGTCACTTTGGAGCAAATATTTTTGCCAGCTGCAGCTGCTCAGTTATCAAATCCGCTGAAGGCTCCCAAAACAATGCTCATAATAATGAGGATTTTCCTTTGACCAACACTTTACTCTCGACCTCACTGTGTACAGACATTTGGTGGTATACAAACAAACCTTTAATCTTATTTCATTTACACTTCTGTCCTTACTTTCATGACCATGACCTCTCCTCTAATTAGTGTGTTTACTTGCTTCTGGTAAAATAAAAGCAGTTAATCCACGAATAAAACAATATAGGCTCCAATTTCAGTTAGTAAAACAAAGACAATAAGCCAAACATGACAAAACATCCAAGAGAATGTTTGCCTCTGCTTTCTTAGAGGACCCAGAGGTTTGGAGGGACAATTTGTTTTGTTATGTTATGGGTAACTTCTGTTATACTGTCACAAAATCCATTAATATCAACATTTCAAAGCTCTATATGATATTGTATTAGGACATTCACATTACATAATGCAAAAACACAACGTTACCTTGTGTTGAGATGGAAAATTATCCACAGTAGTGATTCAGAAACTCTCATTACACTTCAGTGAGGTTCATTCTCTCACCCTTTGACCTCTTCCTGCATGGAATATGCTACGTATGTGTTTGTGCAGTAATGTCATGCTACAACATGAAAGTTAGCTGGATGAACTCGGTGTCAACCCTATATATATATATATGTGTATGTGTGTGTGTGTATGTGTGTTCACTTTACTGTGGTTCTTTCAGTTGTCTGCCTGCCTTTGCCTCATCTCTGTACCTCGGTGAGAGGAGACTTTGAATTAGTCTAATTATCATTGCCTGTGTCACGGAAACATGAGGAGGAAGGTGTCGTCCCCAGGAGGCCTTCATAGATTTAACACAGTATCTGTGTGTGTGTGTTTGTTTATGGTAATGTGCGTGTGCGAGTGTATCTTTTATGAATTGCCACAGCTGTGTTAGACAGCTGCTAGAGGGGCTGCATTCAGCAGAGGCACCTCCCCGTTTGTTGCTGCTGAAAACACGGCCTGTCTTCCCGCGCACAAACAATTTTGGGCACAGTCTATCGCACACACTCAGGGCTACACATAATTACAGAGTTCAGTGCTTACATTTAAGAATATGCAAATCCATTGTGATCACCCTCAAGAACAGTGTGCGAGGACGATGGCAGCAGCAGCCGATTGTTTGAGTGCATTCAGACGTGTGTTTTGTTGTTGTTGTTGAGATTTGCTGACGTTATGAAGACCACTTCGTCTTCAGCCTTGGGACATGTTTCTGACAGGGACCAGAGAGAGTGCAGCAATGAGGAATCCTCCCTCTCTTGTTGCAGTTGTGTGACATTAGCTGTGGGCAATGGTGGGCTGCTGTGCACTAACACCAAAGGAGTTCTTTTTTTAAAACCCCTGCTGTGATCAGAGAGCTGCAGACTCAGCAGACAGCTCTGTCATATTGTGGCCCGGGAAAAGTTCATAATGTTCACACTACACCAGCCACTCACACTGGGCCCTATATGAAAGAGAGGGGACATAAATTA
This sequence comes from Solea senegalensis, assembly GCF_019176455.1. NCBI lineage: Eukaryota > Metazoa > Chordata > Actinopteri > Pleuronectiformes > Soleidae > Solea > Solea senegalensis. The sequence continues at coordinate 18,158,501 of NC_058029.1, forward strand.
TCGCACCGTGGCGGAGTGTGAAGCGCTCTTTTGGGTCATGTGCTGATGTTGAAGTGGACTCATAAGAGCAGCATTAAAACTGCATTAATGCCCAGAGAGTTTGTGGCCAAGTTATAAGGAGGCTAATGAAAAGAGGTTAGCTCCCTCATGTATAGCTGCTTCTTTTCAGATATGAACTCAAACCTCAAATTTAGGATGTTGGCCACCATGTTGGGTTCTTTAAAATCAGAGTAACCATATTTGGAAAAGTCTACTACACATTCACCTAAACCTCCATTCATGTACCCCAACAGTCACAATACATGCCATTTACTGTATGTTCTATTTGACTTACAGTAGGACCATCATGTCTTAGTGATACATCATGCCATTTTGAAGAAGACCTGAAAGTGGAGATTGAGACTTTGAACTCAACAGCAAAAGGTTTACTGACATAAATCAAATGAAAAGTACTCTCATTTTGTCATAGACTTGCATACAAATCAGCAGTTTTGACCCCTGATGGTAAGGATTCACAGGTTTCACATACTTGATACGCAATGAATGTGTAGTACAATTTGTGCACACTTAGAAACATATACTGTATACTATGATTTTCTATATTTTTAAGATTAAATACACCCCAGCTGCTGGTATAACATTATTTTACAATTCATCATGTGCTGATGGGCTGCTCTTTTTCCCACCCACACTCCTCCTCTTGTTGCCCTAAAGATTTCACTGATGTGCACCCTGCCATGATACCAATTTCCAGGTGCTACCATGCTGTTGTGATTTACACAGCTATGAAGAATATCTGTGTATTTTGGAAATAACTTTTTTTTTTTCCTCCAAGGAAATTGATGGAAACAGGATTATGTGAACCAAATTTTCAGGTCCAGATACTGGATCCCTATGTCTCCTCTTTTTTTCATGATTAATTTAAATTTCATGTCTGTCCCTTATAAATGTATAAACATATAGAAAATACCAGCGCTCATGCTTTCGATATTCTATCAGGTGGTGAACTATCTGTCATTCTGTAACACATGGCTAATCTAGGCTAATTTATACAATTTACTGCATGCATTAAAAGAAATCCCACATTTGTCGTCAGTGAGGTTTTTGTATTTGTACACCTGAGAGAGATTTCACTGTTACTTACTGCTTTAAGGTTTTTGCATACAAAAACATTTGTAGCTTGTCAAACCATTACCTGCAACACACTGATACCGACTTCTCACCATCTGTTATTTATATTCACTACCGGGTTGCAAATGACATGATTATCAAGTAATCCCTCTGTTATTTTCTTGATTACATGATTGAGTTGTTTGGTGCATAAAATGTTAGAGAAGATAGTGGAAAATGTGCAATTGATGTTTCCCAAGCCTCAGCGACAATGCCCTCAAATATTTTGACACAGTTAACTGCCTTGGAAGAGCAAGCAACCACACAATATTCTGAACTCTGAATATTCTTTAATTAAAAAAAATCATCAAAATACATTTCACATTTTATTTACATTCCCGCTAACCATTACACCACTATTTCGGGGGGATAGATTTAATATTGACAGTTAAGGGAATTCACAATAAAAGTTTTGAGTTTTGTATTGCACACATCCCAAATAAAGAGTGTATACGTTTGACTTTTGTGTTCCATCACACACTGTCTGCTGGTGAAAGGTGGGAGGGGAATTGGGGAAAACTCAGACAAAAGTTGAGATGAGACCTAGAAGCTGCATGTCCACGTCAGCTGCATGCTTTTTTCTCTTTGGTCTGACACTGTCTATTGTTTGAGTGGCAATATGCTCAATTTGGTCCACTTTACTTATGTTTCACACAGACATACACACAGACGCCACTCCCACGCGCCGATGCAGACACTCACACATACAGATGAGGCAGAGTCTCCTTTCCCTCCCAGTTCTAAAAGCCCTTGGCACTGCTTGTTTACCCTTCACTGTGACAGCTGTGTGTGTATCTGTGTGGTTGCGTGTGCGCGTGTGTGTCAATCTGAGGAAGGAGATATTGCGTGTCAAGTGCTCTCCAGGGCTAAACTATCATTTCTGAGTGTTATCACACCATCCTACTTCCCAGGGGCTGGCTGTCTTTCTCTCTGTCTCTCTATAACACACACACACACACACACACAGGAGGAGCTCCAGACAGTGTTAGCCCAGTGAGGCATGCAGTCAGAGAGTAGAGAGGAGACTGGAGTAAGCTGACCAGTTGGTGAGCACACGCAAACACACAGACACACACACACACACACACACACACAGTCTTTCAGAAAGAAAAATCATAACAGTCATGCAATGGGCCTATTTAGACACACAGCACTGCAAGACCTCTGACCTGCAGCTAACACGCAGAGTACAAATTCAAGTGTTACAACAGTGATGTGCATGGACCACGAGTAATATATATAAATAAATACATACTTATATCTTTGGCGCCAGCTCCCCCTGTGGCCCTTAAAGGATGAGCGGTATATAATAGGCCGATGGATGGAGATATATATACAAGCAGAGCTCCATTCACAGCCTAGTGCGTCTCAGAAACTCTAACAGAGTTGAAGTAGAGTTGAAGTAGAAGCAGATGCTGACAGTGCTTTTCAGTGGAATCCAACTGTTTCTGCTCACAATGGTGAAGTTGAAATATGACAGTCACATTCTCCTGATTCCATCTTTTTGCAAAGTGATTCAAAATGATATGCATTAACAAAATGCCCATTTGAGAACTGTTATGCCCTTTGGTGAGAAAGGTTCCTCCCTCAAGCTGAGACTCAGAATGCTGTGATCCCTCACCAACTTCCCATCAGCAAATCAGTGGTGCTGGATTTCTTTCCTTTTATCTTTACATGCTTGCACATTTTTTTTTAAAATGAAATGAAAGACAATAGTGAACACACAAAGACAATACATTGAAGCTGAGTAGGCTTTTCCTCAATTATTATTGTTACTTTGGGTTGTTAGCTGAGCAAGACAAACGTTGCAATTGCTGTTCACTCAGAAAATTAAATGGATAAACTGTAAACGCATGTCTAGCACCCCTAGAGCCAGAGTGGGAAAGTTTTAAAGCAAACTTTGGTGTTCCCTCGCAATAACTTTTGCGTTCCCTCGCAATAACTTTTGTGTTCTTTCCCCCCGGCTCTCCTTGTGCCTCAGGCAGCCCTGCCCGGGCATGCACGGTGCTTTCTCCCCGCGAGACCTCCCCTGAGCGCCGCGGCCCCCTGCCTCAGGCCAGCACTCATATTCCAGCCGGAGCTCCATAGCCACATGGCCAACTCCACGCTCCTCTGCTGCTCCAATAAATGGAGCAACATATAAACGGCTACAATATACGGAGCCCAGTTCCCTCGCAATAGATAGCCTGGGAGTATGAGTGAGAGAATGAGAAGAGGTTGACTTGGGTAGGGGTCTGCGGATCTCCAGGGAGGTCTTGTAGGGAGCAAGTGACTGAGAGCTGCCTGAGAACCTGCAACCAGGTTTCTAACAAACAACCAGGTTTCTAACCATCAATTACATTGTGTCCATGCATGCAGTAATTTATCATTTGCTTGACATTTGGCTCATGGTTTTAAACTGTCATAAACTCAGGTAATGGTTTACTGATATAATAAATGAAGTGTGTCAGTGGTGTAACTCCCTGATGGCCATTAAATATGATACAGGTTTCAGGCACTTCTGCATTGGCTTCACTTTCTGGACCTGGTGACTATGTTATTTTAATACATGGCATGAGACAGTATGTCAGTATAAAATGTATATTATTATTATTATTATTATTATTATTATTATTAATAATAATAATAATAATAATAATAATAATAATAATAATAATAATGATAATAATGATAATAATAAGGAAAGAAAAGAGACCAAGAAAATTATTATTTCATTGAAGAAATAAAATAATGGATCTCACGGTAGAGCCTTACCATCTGTTATTAAATCACAACAAAAGTGAACTGCATAATCATTGCCTGTTTCTCAAGCAACCACGAAGCCCGTGCCAAGAGATGAAAGGTAGAAAAAGCCCTACTGATTAACATTATGTTATCATCACAACAGTCTGCCCATTGTTTTGTGTCAAGAAGACCTTAATCCTGCTTTTAGCAGTCTGGAGGAGATGGAGGCCTTTGTGTTTTTTCTATCACGCCGGGTTCCAGGCTCGGTGAATTTACTCTTCCTGCTGAATTTTTCTTCTTTTCGCCAATAATGACTTATCCACAGTAAGCAGGACTTGGGTAATGCAAACACACACGCTATTTCATTTGCACTCCAGTTTAACTAGCACTCATCATAACTGCTATGCATTGTCCCAGTGAATCCAAACGAATCTGGCAACTGGGTTAAAACACTCGTTGACCCAGACACTCATGTGAAGTCACCATCTCAGCAAAGTTGCAGTGTAAGTGGATTCTCTTCGGGCAAATGGTGAAGCTCACTGCAGAAAAATAGCAGGCATTCAGCTCAGCATCAGACTGCCACAGAGAAGCACAGATGCCACTGTTTGTCCACGGACTGTGCACGCGCTGTTTGTGAGCATGTGTGTGTGTATAGTTGCTCGGAGGTGTGGCAGATGCCTCTGTTTGAGGTGTCCTTGAACAGTGTCCCTAATCACCAGTAAGCTTTGCCTTATTTGCCCACTGCTATGGCACCCCAATTAGCAGCAAACCAATACTAGCTACGACCTACTGGAACCACAGTGAGACTGTGCTGCACCTCTGCTCCACCACTTAAGGCATTAAGACCTTGGGTCACCGCTGTTTAATGGCTGTCACCACGCATTTAATTATACTGCTGCTAAAGCTAATGGAGTGGCTGCCACTCTTATTTGTAGGAATAAAGTGATGTGGTCACATTTTCTGGGGTTAGAGGGACTATCTGATTGGTCTGCATCCGCTCATTTATCCATCCATTCCTCAGTGTCCTATACACTGCAGAGATCAGATTGTGAGGAAACAATTATAAGTCATCTGAAAAGTGATTCCCCACAGGGTGGAGCAGGTGTAGGGAGGGGGAGGTGCTGAGGCTGCAAAGTCAAAACAAGGGCATTCTTTTCATCATATTCACACACTCATTACCAGTAATTAACATGTCAGTCTCTTCCCATACTTCCTTGGGCAAGTGCGAAGATTAACAGCACATACTGGAAAACTAATTCAAGGTCCACACTAATACGGGAATTATTTGCCACATTACTTTCTTGTGTAAGTACACATCAGTATACCAGTGTTCCCTGGAGACTTCATAATCGGAATCAAGGAAACCATAGTTGAAACCCAGTGACTTTTTTTTCTACCAAGAGAAACTATGTAAAGGGAACCTGAGCACTGGTTGTTGTGTGTTGTGAATCAGAGATTTGGACATACTGTATATAAGATAACAAGCACAGCCTTGTGGTTTTCTCCTGAAGCCGACATGGACATAAAAATATATCAAATGACCACAGCGGGGAGATGAAATGACCACAAGTCTAGAGGAAAATGTATCCCCTTCCAACCTGATTTATAATGTGGGTAAACGTTTTCCTGAGGAGTGTTCCATCACTACTGTTGGGTGTTTGCTTTGTTTGTGGCTTTGGCACGCGAATGACTGGTGAACATGGGCGCTGAAATGCAGTGTGCCCTTTCTGATATTATACATCTAATGTGGTGCGTCCTTCTGTGACCAACAAATAGGATACTGTAATGTTAATTATGGGCTAAATACGCATCTCTATGCTGCACTTTATTGTAAACATGTTGTGTGTTTGTTTTTTTTAACGTTGTATTGTCTTGCCCTTCATTTGTATTGTAAGGTCCCCTGACTCAAGTGTAGCCCCTGTTATATTCACCCTTCTGGTCACTATACTGCCCAGTCATCTTTTTTTACGACATGAACTAACAGCAAGCTCAGCAACCCCCCCCCTCCCCCTCCCAAAAAAGTGTCAGCTTTTGCAATGTACATCTTTATATTACATGTGCCATCTGCAAAACATGTCAGATCATCATTACTTGAACGTGACATAGAAGCTGGTGGGAAAGTTGCTGACTGCGATAAAGTCACATTTGTGATAGCAGCTAATGCACACTTTCTGAAGTTCTTATACAGTCGCTGAAGTTTACAAAAACCAGGAAGTTTCCTTTAGAGCATAAACAAAACCAAGTCAACACATATCAAAAAAACACATATCACTACACCTCAAAATGCAGTGTTATTTGTGGAAATCTGTCAGTATGTTGGCTTTGTTCATGAAGGTCAAACCACAATTTTGTTTTTAAGAGAGTGATGACGAATTTGTATTTGTAATATTGTATCTGACAAAACAAATTTGATAATTATAGAGCATATTTGGGCACCTGAGAAGTGGCGTTTGTGTTTTGATGATGGTGCAGTGTGACAAGACATATTGGTGAATAAGACTAATATAATAATAATACTCTTCCATAACCAGAATCATTAGGATAATGACCAAAGCTGCAAAAGCATGTAGAAAAAGGATTTTGCTGTAATGTGGTATAATGTGGTCCATTGTGCAAAACTTCAAAGTCAGACATTAATAGTATCATTAATGAAGGGATGTTGTTTGTGATGTGAAGACGTTTTTCACAATATTTTCTATTTCGTCCTTTAAAAGCTAGTATTATATGTCTTCTTTATAAAACAAAACTTATTTGCTTTGGTTTACGTATGACATGCTATCTTGAATGTTCTGTCCTGCTGCTTGCATGTGTTTGTAAGAGAATGCATGACTGTTTCGAGAACTCGTGACTTTGTCGCCGTCTGAAGTTTCGTCCATTCACCCTCACGGTATACTGCACGGTAGGGGAATATATTTCATTCATGAACATTCCCCCCTCCTCTCTGCTCATCAAAAGCATGCCAGTCACGAAATGAGTCATGCCCACACGCATGCAGGCACTGGATTTTGAATGCATGCGTTTTTATCTGAAGAACAGATGAAAGGAAGAGTAAATATACAGAAAAGTTGTAGTAGTATGTCTGTGTAGCAAGATCATGTACTAGGTTGTGTGTTTCTGTCTCCGTGTTTGAGTGCTTATAAATCACTCATTAACCCAATGTCACCCCTGAGGATAGCTTCCATGTCCTGAAGTCATGTTTTAGGGGCACACACACACACACACACACACACACATCTGGGCCAGTGCTTGCGTGCAGCACTCTTTAACCCAACATCATTCCAGATTAGACTTACAGTACATCCATTTCATGTTCAACGACAGGAATACCAGACACACACACACAGGCTATCACAAAGTCTACAACTCTTTATGCACATAGTAACAAAAGAAGAGAAGCTTAATAAATGAGTGGAGGAACATAATGTGAGTAAATTCCATAGAGAGGAAAAAAAGAAATGTGAAAATAAAGATGAATCACATTACATTGTTCACAGTCACCATAGACCCTAATATGGTCTATATAAGTTCAAAGGCGTCATCTGTAAATCACAGTCTATGTTTATGTTCTATGTTTTATAGTCTAGTTTCCGCTGAATTGAAGAAGATCTGACCTTAGCAATTGAGACCATTGACTGATTTTCCCATAAACTTCCATTAAAATTTATAGGTTTATTTTTATTTTTTTTATAACCAGCAGTATCAAATCATGGTGGCTATTCAATAATATGTTTCTCCCTGGTTAGACTCACCATGGAATTTGGAAGATCAATCCTAAACCCTGAAACTGAGGTTTAAAAACTTAAATGCATGGAATACTTTGCATTGCGCTGACAGTTTTGGGTGCTTGTATGTGTTTGATGGACAACATGTGCCTGTCTGTGTCTTAACAGGACAGAATCGAGAAACTGTGCAACTTTTGTAGCATAAAGCTACAGCTTCAGAATCACATTTATGACTTGGAATTGTCAAAAGTTGGAGCTCTTTCATTCCCACTCTGCACCTGAACTTCACTCACATTGAGGGATGTGTAACTTAATGACAATCAGTGACTCAAACTGACAGAAGCAGCCCCAGCAAGCTCAAGAGTTATGCTCAACGGAGGGTGAGATAAAATAATTACAAGTCATGAAAGAGACAGCAATCATCCCTCATATTCAGTGAGGAAACTAACTCACGGTTGGTGCGTTTTGGGTGAAAGGTGGAGGTAGAAGCTGGGGATTATACCGTATGACGCCATTTGCTGTGGTGGACAGAGCAGTTGCAGCTAGACCTTTTCAGATTATTTTCATGAAAACAGTTAAAGCTGCACACACACAGCAGATTTGACAACCACTCATGGCCACAGAGGGCAGTGTTCAGCAGAAGTTCCATCGTATTGCAAATGTTTTTTGTACATAATATGCACAATCACTTGCATGCAACAAGGCTAAGAAGTCAGAAATACTAACTGGTAGTCTGAGGTGTTGGTTGCTGACAGTATATGCAGATGCAGGGACTGACGTTTGGCAATGGGGTATGTGTGTGTGTGTGTGTGGGGAACTTCAAGGTAAAACACTTCAGTTGCTCTTCAAAGCAGTGGTAACCGATCTGTTTGCCACTTGAGGGCAGCAGAACAAGCTAATACATTTCAGCTGCATGAAGGTTTCCATTTGTAGTTGCATTTCTGATAGTCTGATCAATTTAAAAGTAATATTTTCTTCTGTTTGGTGCTGAGCTGTTATTTTTGCAATGGTTTTGACCAGGCTGCTGCTGCTGCTGCTGAAGTGACAGTGACACAGTCACACATAAAAGTTGCAGGCTGGAAAAAGCTGAACCATTCTAAAATGTCCCTACAACTACTCAGTATATTAGTAATCTTTATGTCACATATCATCATGTCACAGAATATAAACAGGCTTCTGACATACAAGCTTCAAAAGTCCACGTTGGCTGAACTCTAGTGATCAGCTTGTTGGCTGGGATTCTGCTGATGTTGGTCAATTTTATTTTGGGAGCGATTAGTCCCCCTTGCATATGGGTAGCGCCTGATCTCCCTGGCACTTGTTCATTCATCCATATGCAATACATCTGGAAAGGAATAATTTTCCTTCCCCTAGCTTCAGGCTCTTAGTAAAGAAACACAACACCTCAAGAATTGTGTGGTGCTTGTGTTTAATGTATGAATTATATGCATGAAGACATTTTTTTTTTACAGTTGATTTGACTTCCAAATTAACTGGAGGATATGAAAGGAACGGGTCAACAGGATCTGTACTTGGAAAAAAATAGAAAGGCTTCAAAGTGTTTCTTATTGTTCTCCTGAGGTTCGGCAAGAAGAAAAGGTTAGAAAACACTCACTTGATCAAATGGATAATGCGACCAAACGATGATTTGATAGCCGAATATAGTTCATTGCCTAATGATGTGTAAACCTATGTTTGCCTTGTACTGGTTATCCAAATACTATTACTTTATATACTATTTAGTTGAAGTAGTAACGGTGTTTGGATTTGATTTGTGTTCTTTTCATATTTACATACTCTGTTCAATGGAAAATTAAGTCAACTGCTCTAGATATGGGATTGTGGCTTGGCTCCTTTTCATAATGTCGTACAGTTTGCAAGCCCCTAGAACAGACTTTTGGAAATGCTGTCCCATTTTTGTAAGGAAATGATAGGGTCACAAATAAGTGGCGACCCATCCCATCATAATTTAAGCTCCCATTCTGAAGCCCTGAGATCCTTGTAATTTTGTCCTGCACCATGAGGTTTTACAAATCGGAATTCACAGACAACACCTGCAACCACGTTCTTGTTGGACGATAAGCTGTGATTGTTGTCCAGTAATATGTGCTGTATACCTCATCTATCTGTTCTTTGTTCATTTCCCTCTGGTTATTTAACTTATTCTTACTTCTATGTGGCTTCCTCCAGCAAACCTGAACACTATGTGCAGTTTTTACTGACAGTATATGGTCACAACATTTTCTTGCCTGAACTGTCCACTCCTATCAGCGCTGAATGTAACGTAGATAATGAAACACAAGCCTTGCTGATCTCTCTGATGTCTTTTCCACCAGGACACATGAGAAGATGATGGCCTATTATTCAAGCAATCAGTGACACTTCAAATGATCTGTGGACTTGTGAAATGTTTTCAGGCATTTAAAAGCATAAACTATGATTATCATGCCAAGATCTGTGAACTCTGTGGGCACATGATTTCCCCAATGTCAATGATCTTATAGATCAGTTTAATGCCCGAGCAACGCAGGATATGTACACATTGCAATGGGCCTTGAAAAGTGTCTCTCAGCAATGTGTTTGCCTCTGCCATAGAGAGAGCACCTCTTTTCTGTCTGAAGCTATGAAGTGTCTCACCAAATAAAATAAATAAAAAAAATAAAATCAGATTTTTCCCTCTTTCAATAAATGTGACAAGCTTTCACACTCAGGTGTCATATTATTATGAAGTGGCTATTTAAGCTTACTTAAAAATGTTAAAAAATATTAGATTCTGAGAACATTTTCTTTTTACGATTGATAACATTTCAACTTCTTTCATCACTTTCCTGCCATTGTATTTTACCCTCATGAACATGGATAAAAGATGGAGGTCAGAGATTGTGTGCATGCGAAAATGTTCACTGTTAGTTTCCCAGACTGAAAATGTTAAAATATCACTGCTAGGTTGAAAATGTGATTATGCCATGAGTTCAAAAGAATAGACTTCAGTCAAACACATAGAAACAAACACACATATATATATATATATATATATATATATACATATACATATACATTGCCAGATGTATTACGGACATATTGCAATATTGGAACTTCTCCGAGAAACTGCACCATTTGGCACATTTCTTTTCCTGAGCCTACTTCTCAGACAGTGTTTGTACGCTGTGAACCGCTGGTGGAAAGATTGATGGGGAAAGTGGGACATTCCGCACAAAAAAGCCCACATACACGCTATACAGTGATGTGCTGATACATTTAAATACCGACAAACTTACGCGCGAAGTTGCACACATGACATGCAAAGTGCTGACAAGGCAAACTCTGCAGGAAGTTATGCAGCGTCTATCTGTCTCCATAAACTACATGAAACACTAACTCCTTTCCCGTCATGTCCTGCTTTTACTTGAAAAATAGAAGAATCATTTTGTTATTGCTGCTTTAGTATGAGCACTCTACATCTCCTGCATGGAGTCCATCATATTGCATTGCCATGTTTAGCCCAAACCAAACACTGGTTCCAGGGAAGGCTTTTTGGATTTGCTCCCTGAAGTTCACCCACAATGGACATAGTCTGAGTCTGGGACTCAGTTAGATTGTATATATCTATTTAATAACGTATAAGTCTGTGAGAAAGTCCTAAGGTGTGGTTTTGGTTTAGCTGACAGCAGATCAGTGGATGTGTAATGTAATCTGGCTTCATGGTGAAAATAGTGGCTAACGCTGTTGCCTTACAGCAAAAAGATCCAGGTTCTCGACCTTTCTGCATGGAGTCTGCATGTTCTCCCCGTGAGAGACAATGAAGGAATTAGTATGTAACCGCACCGCTAGATTCCGACGCCAAATTCACAGAGGCAAGTTAAATCACAGCAGGTGGCGCACATTTCAAAACACCACTGTCTTAACACACAACGTTCAAGGTCAACAACCTATAAAAGGCAAACTGGCACAGAACAAAGGAAAGCGCTTGGACTCGCAGCAGATTCCAGGTGAGGATGATCAAAGGAGGAGGAAACACATGAGAGCAGGAAGTGAAATAATAAAGAAGATCAGCTGACAAAGAAATAAACCTTAAACAATAAGACAAGTTACTTCTCCTTCTCCTGTTGTATTTGTGGACTGTCTGGCATATCAAATACATTCATTCTGGGTTTAATCTCACAGTGACAATTACATTCAAAGGGCAAATTTAAACCATAATAAGTCAAATATTAGGAAACTAAATGAAATTAAATAGCGGTAAAGACAAGAGGACTTCACCAAAACTGAACCTATAGTACATTGAAACGTTTCCCATGATTTTGTTTGCAATTAGAGCAATTTTTTCAAATGAAAATGACCCTTCATTTTTTGATCAAACAGCTGCATTTACATTCCGCTGGTCCAACTTTCTAATACGTTTTAATATAAATAAAAAAAAGCTTTTGCTGTTGTGTGACGACACACCTGCTTGTTTTCCTCTGCTCCTGCGCTAAACAAAAAGCCATGCCATTCGATGGAATTCTGTCGCAGAAATTCTTAGAATTGTATATAATTAGCATTGCATATTTTTTGCTGAGTAGTTTTTATTTTTTTTTTGCATTTGTACTTGTCTCCTTCCTTTCCTGAACTGCTCCATTCTTTCCTCACTGGAGAGAGTTAGTTTAGTCAAGGCGACAAAATGCCGTTGGCACTGCTCGAAAATCAGGTTTCCCATTAAGCCCTGGAAAGTTGAATCTGGGGGCAGAGTGTGTGTGTGTGTGTGTTGCTCTATTTTAAAAAGGTTCTTAGCAGAGAGAACCGGTTTAACACCACTAGCCTTTGAGCCTCAGTTCAAGACTAAAATTTAATTTACGTCGTCTTTGATGCTTTTTGCTATGTAAAAAAGTGTATCATCACAAACACAACACGGATCTTTTTTTGAAAACCAAACAATCCACACACCTGTCACTGAGCAGACATCATCTGTGCATATCATAAATAAACAAGTAGCTTTTAATCCACACACACACATAATGATGATTTTGCCCTCTAGCACTTTGGACTGCTGTTATCTGCTCCTGCACATCCAGCTTTTTCAATCTCTGCTGCGTTAAAACTGACTGTGAGCACGGGCAGTCCATGGTTCTCAAACTGTGGTACGTGCACCACCAGTCTGCAAGCTTCCTCTGGTGGTACTTGGGAGGATAAGAAGATGTACTGTTCTACTGTACTGTATATACCAGGGTATGTGATCAGAGTGTGTTTAGAAAATGAAACAAATAACAAAAAAATTATAATAAATCAAATAATAATAATTAGAGTCACCTTTTCTCTCTCGCTCCATCTTAATCTAATTTCTTAAATCAATTTCTTAATCTAACTCTACCAGTGTGTGTGAGGAAGAGCAAATCTATCTTTTTGAGAATAAACCTGCCTCCTGTCAATCCTTTGCTCGACTTATTTACACCAACGTTGGCGATAATGGTGTTATACTTTTCTAAGGTGGTAGTTGATATAAAAAAGTTTGACAAACACTGGCTTTCTACAATCCCCAAAGCAATTTGTGGTAACCTTTCACCAAAATGCAAAAGGAAGGTTACTTCAGTGCAGCTCTCTGGGCATTAAAAGACTTCCTTTACTGCACTTTGACGCCACCGACCAGCGCTGGATATTTTTGCTGTTCATTCATTGAAAAAAACTTTGAAAGTCACCTTCTGTGTTTTATTTTCTATCTCTTGTTTTTGTTCCAGTTGTAGCAGACTTCTCATCACACTAAGGATGTTGTCTTGTTGGATTACTCCATGAAGTTTAACTTGTGGATGTCTATTTTATTGCAGGAAAGGAACTCTAGGCTTATGTCTGAAAAATGAACCTTGCTGAGTTGCAAGTTCAAAGTTTATCCATTTCATTTTCCACTGGCCGCTTCGAACCGTTGATTATTTCTTCCAAGTCCAAAGTTGTCTGCTGCAGCTTAACAAAACACATGTGGCATCATCTATGAGGCAATGTGGGAAAAAAAAAATGGTGAGGCAAAAGTGGGGTGACTGGGAGGTCGACTCCTGCCTCTGCCTTGATATGGGGATTTTACCGTGTGTCGAGGAAAGAGAGGATGAGCAGGAGGCAGAACAGAAGCAACAACACTGCAGACCAGATGTTGAACAACATTAGTAAGATCTTGTAAACTTGTTGGCTAGTTTGTGTCCGGGCTGTAAAGAAGATTAATATTCATTATTATGATTATTAATAAAACAAATTAAAACAAGGTCTCTGATTTTCAGCTTCTTAATTGCAATTATTTCCAGGTTTCTTTATTGTATTTATTTGATTGTGTTTTTTTTAAGTCAAGGGAACAGAGATCATTTGTTTAACATTTACTGTCATTTCATGGACCAAACAATGAATTAATTGATATATATATACATATTGATATGTATATGTATATATATATATGATAATAAAATAAACCAATAATAAAATAATAATTACTTGTAGCCCTCTTGAAGAGCATTTGTGAACTTTGCAGTATTTATTTTATTTTACACTTTATTTTTCTCTCAAATTATTTACCAATATATATCTATATTGTATTTTAGTGATAATGTGTTTATTCTTTTATAACTTAATTTACTGTATTTTCCATCGTGTCCATGCTGTTGTTTATTTTATAAAGTTGAGTAGACACAGAGTACAAATGATTTAATTAATGGTAATAATGTTGCACAGTTACTTAAGTATGAATTTAGAATCTTGAATTTATTGATACATTTTTTCAGTTTATTTATTTATTATGCTTTTATTTATTCACAGCAAATGCCAAACAGTAATCAGAAGGAGCCATAATAAAAGCAGAACAAACTGAATGTAAAATAAAAATGACACTTATATAAATATAAATAACAATAAAAAAATAAATAAATTGCCATTCAAAGATAATTTAAAGAACATTTTTGGAAATGGGTTTTAAAAAAGATTCATCCAATACAAAAGCAAAGAAAGGGTTAAAGCCAAATGCCTGTTTCTGTATAAACTAAGTGGTTAAACAGGACCCATGATGGATTCATGTGTGGCCCCTAAAGCTGCACTGTAAGCTATGTAAAGGCTGACAAGCATCTCGTTAAAAATGTAGTTACATGCTGGGGTTATTGTGCTACGGTGACAGTATGGACTGTATGAGCTGTAGTGTTTACTCCTTCAGTTTCTAACGTTGGTGAAGATCACAGAGTGCACACAATGTAACCGACTCAACACTATTTAGCAAAACCAGTTTCACAAACTTTGTACAGTGGAAACAGCAACAAAGAGCATAAATAAGGTACATTTTACATCGTCTCGTTCTCAGCACTGAAGGCAAAGCCTCTCACTTCGAGAAAGAAAGAACACAGTTACTAAGAGTCTGGTCACATAAGATCACAGATTTCATTTAGTGTTGCTGAAAAGTGATGCTCAACTGTATATGAAAACGCACATCAATCAGGGCTGTCGTATGGAAACTACTTCAGTATTAGCCTCCTCGGAAAAGCTTCCGTTTTAAATATTTCATGGATCTTAACATACTTTCTATCAGTTGCTGATTTACAAAAGTGTTGCAGGCTTTATCTCTTCTCGGCTTACACACAGTATCTCTCCACCATCTCCTGTTGGAACAAATCGCTGCTGCTCAGTGTATTACCTGGACAAAGAGGTATGAACACATCAGCGCTGTGCTTGCCTCTCGACACCGTCTTCTTTTAAGGCTGTGCATTGATTTTGAAATTGTATTGCTCATTTTTTAATGGCCTTGTTTTTTTCTGTACTTCTCAGATTATTGACCCTGCTGATGACTCCAGCTTGTGAACAGGCGCTTGCTGTTAGAGCCGCCATAAAAGTGAAACAGAACGCAGACACCTTCATGTTTGACAGTGTTTTATTCCTATTTATTTGAGCCTATTGTAAGTTACTGGACAGCAAAAAAAAAAAAAAGTCAAGGTCACTAAAAAACTAAAAAAACATCCTAGTCATCTTGGGAAATAATATAGGACAGTTAGACACAACCTGAAGCTTGCATCACTTGAGTTACATCATCATGGTATAACTATGAAGTCAGAAAACGCTGTAGTGGTAACATTTGTATTCAATAAAGACACAATCTTCGGATTTGTCTTATTTTTTTTAATCATATGACGATAATGACGTGATTATGAAATGACATTTCAAGTTCAAAATGGTGCAGTGTCTGAGGGCTCATTTTACTGTTTTTATTTTGTAGAGAACATTAAGACACATCAGCACATCACATAAAACACATCAGCCCCATTCAGACAGCCATTTTGGGGCGTCCGTCCCTCTTGAGCCCTATTCCGACGGGATTATCACAGCAGAGGGAGGAAATATTCACTGCACTTATTGTTTAAGGTTGTAATTTAACTCATTGTCTTGAATGACATTTTAATGACATTTTTAAACAGTGGAGGACAACATGGTTTGGTTTGCTACAAACATGGATATTCCACTGACAAAGCCAAATACTTCCATACCCTGGGGAAGACTATTGTGTCAGGGAAGTCACATGATCAGCAGTATTTCTCAAGACCCATATTATGAAGCACATGCCTTTAATGTGCCCAAACCTAATATAATTAAAAAAATAAGACTTAAAAGGAACACGAGTACCCCCTACAGCTGCCATAACAAGATCCAGTATTAACTAGATTAACTTTTGTGGGATGTTGTTCTCCTGATAGCAAGTTTCACACTGAGCAGGAGAATATCCAAAAAAGTAGGACAGCTCAGAAAATCCCCCAAAATTCATAAAGACACAGCTCGAGAATGGAAACTAAATGAGTAATTGTCTGGTGCATTTAATGTTAATCATCTCAACCCACCTACAAGGAAATAAAACCCAAATGGTGTGCATGTGCTTGTTGTGCACTTGACAGACCATGAGGGGGCAGAGGATGATAACAGCTTGCTCCAGTGAGTGGAAGTAAAAGTTTATTTTAAGAACTTCATTTTATTGTCAGATAAGGTTTTGCGGAATTTTCGGGAAGCAAATCTCTGCTGTGTGTCCAGATAAAAGCTGTCTGACTCTTCCTGAAGATTGAAAAGACAGACATTTCTATCCTCGATGGCCACTTGATTATTACTGATACTGTGACACCCGACGCAGCACTCTCCTTTGTTTCTCATCACTATAAGAGGTTTGTTGGTTATTTTTGCTGACCATGTGAACCACTACATTCTCCTCAAAGTCCTGCTCCATCTTCTTGTCATAAGCGTGTCCCCATACCAAGCTCCCATCTGTTTTCCTCTCACTTCTTTTCAGTACCCCTGGTCTCTCCCTATTTGTTGGTTTGATCCTTTCTCTGGAAGTTTCCGCTCCCGTCTCCTCACTTCTAACCATGTTTGCCTCTTCCAACCCCCCCCATCCCAGATTGAGCGCTGCCCCTTTGGCTGTGTCGCAGGAAGACGAGTTTATCATCATTATTATCGGCATGTTAATTCCAGAGCCTTATCTTCCTAAATAAAGTGTGTGGTTTTTGTCTCTTTGTGCTGACATCCTCAGGCTGCAATTGAATTGTGGCTCATTTCTATCTTGCTCCACTTAGCAATCGAAATGAACCACTTTTTGGGGACTAGCACTATAACATAGCTTGCATCAGCTCTGTGGAAACTAATAGGGGTATCAGCAGTTGCCTGCATTGGAGAACATCAAAGCAAGCAATTCCCTCTGAACACAGAATCTGAGTGCATGCAGCGGGCATGCGTGCAAGAAACACACACTCAGGCATTCACATACACACACACAGACTCGGGTGCATACAGCGGGCATGAGGGATGGGGTAGGCACTTGTTTTCACAGTATTTCCATATATGTTAATCGCATTCTTGTTATTGTGCAGAAACAGCCGGTGGTGTAATGAAGTGATGAGCTGTCCTGGCTGTAGGGAAGAGGACAGATAGACAGACAGGGTTATAAAACAGTGCTGTCTAAATTTGATTTGATTTTTGTCTCGTCCCCCCGATATTGATTTTGCTCCAAAACACACAAACAAACAAAAAATAACCTTAACGTCTTCATTTGACTGCATGGGAACTGGGTCATTGAAATACGGACGCTGGAAAGATCATACAGCAAAGCCACATGAATGGAGTTCTATTTTGAACGAGCTCAGCTTTTGACCAGCCAGCAAGTGCATTATGAAGTGTGACAGGAGCAATCCCTGCTCCTTTATCTGCGCGCCTCTGTGACGACCAAAACACATCAGAGCTCCCAAAGTCCTGTAATCATATTTCTCTCCTCACCATTTGTTGTGTAATTTCATTTGCTCAGTATACGCAGCAGCCGTGTGTCGTTCATTATCCTCTGAATGATTCATTATGAATTATGTTTGGGATTTCCGCTTCGTTATCACATCCCTTTGATGTCATGGAACATGTACATTGAACAGATAGAGGTTAATATGCTTTTGACATATGTTTTCCTGCTTGTGGTGTTTAATTTTAACAAAATGTTATCAGGGTTTGACAGCCTACATCTTAAGACTCTGGTGTTTATTGTTTTTGTTTCATGATTTGGAGTAAAACCAGCACTTAAACCTGATGTAGGCAACATATTTTTGGCATTTTGTGAGGAACATTGAAGAGGACTCTCTCAGCCATTGTCTACTGTGAGGGAGGGTGCAGAACTTATGTAAAAATAACTGCACCTGAAATTAGCTTCCCCTGTTTCATGATCGGCGAACGCCACTTGTGGGAATAAATCCTTCCACCGATTGTAACAAAAAGACTGAAAAGAAGTGGAGCCAACGCCAAAAGTGAAGTGGCAGTCATTGGGCGGGAGAAACAAAATGAAAGAAACACATAAAACACACATTCGACTGAGAATAAAACAATTAAAAAGACAACTGAAGTGAACTGTCAACTGAAGGCGGACAAACAAAGCAACTGAGCAGGGAAACTACCACCTGCCTATATAACCTCACCTCCCAATCACACTGATTGTTCTCAGCTGCACTAATCTCCTGATTAACAAGGAATCCCATGATCTGGACTCTGTCCACAACAGTAAGAAACTCGATTTTAGACCTTTATTAGTGGGAGAATATGGAGGAAGCTTCTTCATTTAAGTTACATAACTGAAAAGTTACATTACAGATTATATCTGACCTAAATAAAGTTGTTGGTTTGTTTTAAAAAATTTGGATTGGACTTGTTTATTAATTTGGTCCAAGTTGTAAGATTGACTGTGCATACATATATATATATATGTATATATATATATATATATATATATATATATATATATATATATATATATATATATATATATATATATATATATATATATATATATATATATGTATATATATATATATATATATATATATATATATATATATATATATATATATATATATATATATATATATATATAAATATATATATATATATATACACATATACATATATATATATAAACACACACACAATACAGTATTATACCAAAGAGCTGACCATGCAGGAAAGCCCTGCTGAACTATAGTGGTTGTAACTGTAAGATTAAATGACAGATTAACTGCAGATACAGTTGTAGAAGTGACTTTAATTTGCGGGGTGGATGAGATGAGATGAGTGGCTGCTCCAGGTGAGGCAGCTCAGCAGCTGATCAAGATGTCAGCCAGATGTCTCCCAGTGGAGTTATTTCAGGCAGACTGGGAGGAGACCTCAAACAAGCTGGAAGGATCAGAATATAAACTCAAGCTGACCTGACAACACCTCAGGAGTCCCCAGAAAGACTTGGAGGCATTTACTGTTGGGGATAGTGATTAGTCTGCTGCCATGTGAGCAGAAATGGATGGATAGGTGAATGAGTGTGTAATGCACCATTTATCACATTTTAACTGCTATATGTTTTACTATTTCTTCCCTCTTAAGATGAGTTTAACTAAAAACTGGTCTATATTCCTGTTCTCAGGCCTCAGAACCAAAGAAATACATTAAAATCAACTATTATGGTCCATAGAGGAACTGCAGAATTGGGTGATAATTCTATTTACGTTCATCATGAGCATGTCACATCGCATTACACAGTCATTTGAACCATCCACCCATTATAAAGCTTATCTTTTGAGGGTCACAGGAAAAGCTGGAGCCAGTCTCAGCTGAAATTGGACAAGAGGCAGTGTACTCTCTGGACAGGTCACCAGTCTGACACAAGGACAACATACAAAGACAAACAATCATTTTTGTTAGGCCCAATCCCATTTCTCATTTCTACCCCTTGCCTTTGGAACTGTGTTACAAGAGTAGTGGTCAAAATTGAGCTCTGAGAAAATGAGACACCCCTTCAGGGACCTGATACGTGATTATGTCGGCCTGACATGTCAGAAAAGCACCTGAGAGCACTTGATGTTACAAGAAACGGGTTCATCTGGGAAAAATCTCATAGTCCTCAGTTTAAAGTGTGCTCCTGAAAAGTTTGAAGGACTAGTTAACCTTCACACTCCACCCTACCCCTCGACCTCCACCTGAATCGGGACACCCTAAGCCTGCAAGTTAATGTGCAAAAGGGAGGTGAGCTAAGTGAAAGGACAAGAGGGGGAATGGGATTGCACCTTAGGTCGGGGTTCACACAGATGCTTCACAAGGCGTAAGGGCAGCAGTGCTGATCTACCGCATCTCAAGCATGTCTATCTCTCACACCGGGTGCATGTCTCCGGCTCACCAACCACAGAGCTGCTGTGCAGCCTCTGGTATCTTTTACCTATGGAATTTGCCTTTGAAAATCATTAAATATACCCGTACTTTCTAAATGATCCTCTGTACTCGGTGCTGCACATAATATAACTTTGAATGGAATCATGGAATGAATCAGGGAAAACGCTTCAGTGCTTTTATTTTGAAAGAGGAACAGGACATGCTCTGAAACTGAAGAAAGACAATTTTCGGTGGATGTTCCTGCAGTGAGCCGAGCGCAGCTCATGTGAGAAATAGAAAAGAGCCTATGACCAAAAAGAGCCGCAGGGGTCACACATGGGAGACGCGTAGCCGGTGTGAACAGTCTCTTAGCTCATGTGTGCTGAAATGAAAAGAGACACACGCCACAGCTGTAAAGCACCGCACCTCTCCATACAGTGTGTTACGGGCCTTAGAGTTTCCCAGTCTGCGTGTCTTTAGACAGCGAGAGGAAGCCAGAGTCCGCGAAAAACTCAGACAGAGCGCTCTTTTGCTGTAAGGCACCAGTGTTAGTCACGACCTCGCCGCGCTGCTCTCGTTTGATCCATTGTTAATTAAAAAGTTTCAAGAGAGTAGCTTTTAATTATTGATTAAACGTAAGCCTCTGCTTTATCAATATCACAGGGCCAAAACTACCCTTCTGAAGCTCGCGTCTGAAAGATCTTTTGATGAGTACACATCTTCATATCTTCTTGTTACTGCTCCATGACACGAACGCAACCCAAACAAACTCAGCAGGCCGTCGTCTTTTTCCTCAACTGATTGGGAAATTGGGGCTAGTATCTGTGGGACTGTCAAGAGTTTAAACTCTGTCTTAAGGATTCTGTTTCTTCTGTTTTATTGATTATCTACATTCAGTGGTGGACATCAAAGCTTAATTTCAGGCCGATACTATTAAAGCAAAGTATATATTGCAGGGTAAATGAAAGATAGATATGTGATATGGACCAATTAAACTGTCATAGATGCTCAGGTACACAAAGAGAAAATTGCTTTAAAGTGGCACAATATAGGATGTATACCTTCAAGTAATTATTCTGATGATACATCCACTCATAACAGGGTGAATGTCACCTCTGTCTGCATGTACCTGCTGATTTCACGTCTGTGCCACAAAACTACAGAATTCTACTCAATGACTTATTATTGAACTCTATTTTAGCCCAGTGCTGCCGGCAAAATGATTATTGGGTGTGAGAAATACCATCCAAAAGTGGAGTCTGATTGAAATCTTCATATTAATAAAATGACTTCATGCAATTCATTCTGAGCAACCACACAAATAATTGGACTGGTGTTATCTGTTACCATGTGGCAAACATTTACACAGTGATTATTATTCATTCTTCTGCATAAATATGTTATTAGGTAAACACTCATGTTGGTGACACTTAAAGAGCACGGTGAAGGAAAGCTGCGAACAACAAGATTCAACAGATTCTTTCCTCCTGGTCTATCTTCCCCTGTGTTGAACTAACAACATGACCTGACCACATCTGCACCGTGTGACACTGAAACACAATCTTTAAGACTCAGCACTAAATGTTGAGGCATGACCTTTTGCGTCTGTGTTTCCTTTAAAATTGATTTCATTTGTCAGTTAGTGTGTACCTCCTGAATTATATATGGCATATTTACAGAGCAGCGTCATTAAGTTACGAATATATGCACAAGATAATAGTTTGTGCAGAAAGATGCGTGCATGGACGATATTTTCTGATTTGCTGTGTGCTCTGACAATCACCGCTTCTGTTATTTAGCCTTTATTAGGGCCCCGGCACAAATGGCAGGGGCCGAAACGGTACCTACTGTTATCCTTCAGATCTATAATTATTATATCTGAAGCTTTACAGTCATATATGAGGGGGTTAATATGCATAACAACTCTTAATAAAAAAAAACCTCTGTGATAGCCCAGGGTATCATTTTGTCATGTCAAATAAAAAGGATGGGATCAGACTGTTGTCACGTGTGGTATTATCTTGTAATACATGTTGAAAGGGAAAAAGTCAGTCCTTCAGTCAGACTTCTCTCTTTGATTTGGAATGTAATTAGCACACAAATGGCTGTTAAGTTTATTTGAAGAATGCATCAATTGACATTGTTTCCTTGTTTATTTCAACTCGGCAGAAATCAGTATACTTAAAACCATATAAATACAATGACGGCTGGTATTTTATCTGGTAGAAATAAAACCTCTGTCCCTCTTTAAACATTCCCAGAGATCATTAATTTCTTTGCCTCCATGTTATTGCTCTTTACTTTGTAAAGGCAGAGTGGCCTCATGCTGAACCAAGAGCCTTAGGCTTATACAACAGTTTGCTATTGAACACAGAGCATTGTTTTTCTTGAGTGACTTATTAATCATATTTAGTTTTCAACGGCAGCAGGTCGGCACAATAAAATCCAGCTGGTGATTAATTTGCTCGCTTATTTTATTCCCAATTCTGACAAATAATGCAATTTAAAATAGTGGTGCTGAGAGACACAACACTGTAAATATAATAATTCAAAGAAAGGGACCAAGGCAGTAACAGTTAAGTGATCTGACAGGACCTTCCCTAGCAACCTATTAGATCAAAAGGCGGACTTACAACACCTTAGTTTGTACACATGTTATCCCAAGGTTGTTCACAAAGACTTGGGAGATTTACACTGATCTGAAGTCGTGTTAATGAGTTTATATTATTGCCAGCATGACATTAAATACTTGAGTGTTTAAATCCATATAGAAAGTGTTTGAATCTGTTGGTATTGTCTGGTTTGGGCCCGTTGTGAGGCGATAAGAGACGACAAATCCGTGCATTATTGCTGGCTTTATGCTCATTTCACAGTCGACCACAGAATATACCGGCGGCACAAGGATACGGACGTACCAGAGTGTTCCTGACCACAGATACTAATAGCTATGGCCACAGTTCTCAGAGAAGTCAGTCAGGGGACAGTGTAGATTGTCATTAGTGATGGGGGGCTTTGTGTCGTCTTGGGGACAAGGCTGCAGCTGATAATTGGGCGTGGGACTTGATGGCAACAAAGCAACACGGCCTTGGTAATGAGATTAATGATGTTGTGTTAGGTCTTGTTTCACCAAGGAGAGGATTATCTCCTAACAGCCTTCCTAAGGTGAAGGAAAGGACAATTACTCAGACATAGAATCATCAGGCTCATTCCCTATTCAGGCTGAGCCTGAAATGATGTTTCAGAGCCAGGTCAGGCCTCATTCACGCAGACACACGCACACACGCACAAAGCAATTTACTCAAAAACTCTGCAATGAGAATTTAGGGATGTCAAAGTCAATTGTTTTCAACCCATGTTGCAGAGTGAGCATAATGGCACCACAAAGTTCCGATGGACTCCTGATCACACACCTCGGGGTGAATATAAAAATGCTTCGTGTATATGGCCAAAACCAGAGAGAGTAGCGATGGTTTGCTTTGTCAGAGATGTGTCTTTGACGAATATTCCTGCTGCTCTGCCCGTGCTGCACACGTGAAAAATATTCATTACAAAAGACCTTTGGACCGTGTGAAGCACGAGGCTCATGATGCACCACTCCTCCAGTGAATCTCCCACCAAAGCCTTTTGAAGGCCCATGTGTGCAGAAGCACACGCTTGTGGATTTCAGGAAAACACACACTGGGAAACTGAATGCATCAGGGAATCAATAAATGAATAGAGTTTCTGTTTAGTCTTGTTTACTTTAAGAGGAATCATTTTTGTGCTGGATTCAATTCTCAATATAAAAAGTGCTTGTTACAAAAGCAAAAAAATGAGTCTTCTTGTTTAGCTTTTTAACTGTATTAAGTTCTCACACGGCCTTGAGGACTGTGTTGACCCAAAAGGTGAGAGACTCTCAAGTTTTCTTTTAAGAAAAACTAAAGGGCTTTTGCACTGGAGTGGCTGGTTTATATACTGTAGGTAGGGTGAGGAGTTGATAGGAGTCAGGTGTGTGGATTGCAGCCAGGTGAGCCTCATTGCACTCCAGATAAAGTAGGTCAGCTCCGCCTCTGCCATTCTCCAGATCTGCAGGAGAAACCAAACAAAGAAAAACAGTGGCCCAAAAATGCAACCAAAAAAACAGACCATCACAAGTCCCCCACTTACTCAATTACCTTCACGTTCTCTCAGTTTTAGACTCCACCGATCACCAGTGACTGTGTTTCTTGTGACCTCATTTGGAGCCAGAGTCCATGCTGTCGTAGAGTAGAGCCGTGAGATTTAAGTCAAACCTGACCGATTGTGAGTCACTCTTAGTCAAACATGACAGCTCAGCTGTTTTTATAGCATCAAATAACAAATAAAAAAATCATTAGTGATGTACACATGTATTTTTGATGCACACTCAAAAATACATGTGTACATACAGGGGAACAAATGCTTGTCGCTGGGGTTTTTGAAAGAAAAATATGTACCTTTGATTGAGTAACCCTTTACAATACTGAAAAGGTACAGTTTAAAGAAAATGACCAATCATTTTCCACTCAATAATCGCATTTTAACCATTTATTTACATGAATAAAAAGTTAATGTATTTGGTAGAAGAATGCAATCATCCACATAAACTGTGCAGCGCTAATGCAAATAACATTTCTAAGGAACATTTTCTTTTTTTACATTTTGAAATGTGTTTGTCTGTAGCCTTGGTGTACAAATTGTGCTCCTGCTTGTGATTTTACTCACTTTGTAGCCTTTCTGGTAGTCAAATGGTACATTTATTTAGTTATTCCCAGCACAATATTGCATTAACGAGGGAACATTTTCCAAACGTGTACCTACAGGTAGAGAAATGTTCTTGTTTTGTAACTGTGACTGTGAAGCCATCTTTTGGAAAAAGTTAATTGGCATCTCATTTGGATTTTTAGTTCGATCCATGTCCCATCCTCTAATGCCAAGGTCACATCATATGACTTTCAGAGTCGGAGGATCACTGTGCAGTTTATGCATCAAGGTATTTTCATTTCACGTTTGTTTTTTTTGTCACATTATTGTCCATCCTAATACACAGGAAGTGGTCTTACCATTTCCTGAGAAAACATAATGTCAGTTGCGTTGTGCAGCTTGTTGCCTAAAGGGTTGC
Organism: Solea senegalensis; assembly: GCF_019176455.1. Taxonomy (NCBI): domain Eukaryota; kingdom Metazoa; phylum Chordata; class Actinopteri; order Pleuronectiformes; family Soleidae; genus Solea; species Solea senegalensis. Next base: position 18,183,872 of record NC_058029.1, read on the forward strand.
TCTGGGCAGTTTTTGGACAAGAAAACCAAAACAAAGAGCTAACATGCTTCATAAGTTGTAGATTTGCAACAATTAGTGCCATCTTTTACGTTCCATCATTAACATAATATTCATTAGTACAGCTATGAAACAATCATAACACAATGATCATTTTGTTTGCATTCAGCAGCTACAGCTCCCATGTGGTTTGGGGGAAGTATTCGTTAACAAGTGAAAGCTGGTGGAGCTGAAGGGCAGGATTTTCACTCTGTTGTATAATAAATGGGCTGAAAATCACTGTTGCAGTCACACACAAACGTTCCTTTATTGTGTATTTATGGACAGTTTGCACATTTATGATTTATCATAGCAACAAGGATGATGCATCAACTGTAATAAAACCCTCTCAGAGTTGTATTATTCGGAAAATAAATAAACATGAATAAACAATGAAGAGTGAATAAATCCGTTTGGTGTAGTTTTGTTTTTTTTCTTCTTCTTCCTCCCAGTGACTGAACTTGCTGTATATATTATAAATCAATACATCTAGCAAAAGCATATCCTAACTTTATAAAATATTTTTCCAGTTCAAGTCCAGTGTCTTCAAAATCACCCTAAGGAAAAAAAAATGAAAGCAGTCGTGAAATGTCACTATAATACATAAGAAATATGAGGTTCCTCTCTAATAAAAACTGACATCAACCATCTAGAGCAAAACCTACCGAGAAGACATTCTCTCGATGGCACAGGAGTGGGGTAGAAATCAGGGCTGAGTATGTATTTCAGTGAGCCTTTAGATATTAACATTCAACTTACATGTTCATCTTGACCTTCTTCATCAACAATGAGGCAAACAGTGTCACATTTAATCAGAAGTTACACTTTATTTTACAGTCTGTGTAGCTTATGTGCACTGTATTTCCAGCATTCACAGTAAAAAATGTGTTCAAATATGAACTCTGGATAGCAAGAAAAAAACTTCCAAATAATAATAATAATAATAATAATAATAAGCTTGTGGAGGATTTTGTTCATGATTGCTCAGAGAGTAACAGAGCTTTCAGGTGTAACAAACCCCTCCCAGCAAAAAATATTATGCAGATGATGAAACACTACCTTGGGGCCACTGCCTTAATTATGTCTATTTTGGTAGAGGGCTAAAACAATGCACATCATATTAATATTGGGATTAATGTTTAAGGGAATTTAAGGATTAACATTTGGGGGTAAAATATTCTTCATACTTCTCCAGGAGTGGCAGTTGTGGGCTGCTTTAGGCTAAATTGTGATATAAAGGGCTTATTGAGTTATTAGAGGCTTTAGCCAACACTGTTCACTTGGTGGAAGACTTTAACAATCACTGTCAATAGATTCTAGTTTATGTCAAAAAAAACATTTTCAAATCTTTATCAATATTTTTATATTTTTTTCAAAAACCTGTAACTAATGTAAATGGGGGTGCAGTCCTAGGGAATGTCCCAGGGCAGATTCCGGATCCAGAAGGTGTCCACGACAGACAGCACCAGCAGGATAATAACAGTGATGGCGGACATAACCAATTTGTACAGCTAGTTTGGTCAGTTTGCCCTGGAGAACGAACTTCTTGCTTTGGCAGGTTGGCCAAAGAACCTGGTTCTTCTTCTCCTCTGCGTCAGCTCCCTCATCACTGTTCATGGGCTGCATTTCCATCGCAGCGCCATCCTGTGCTTTAGCCTTCTTACCATTTTATTTTATAATCAACTGCCAAATCAATATCTCAGTTAGTAAAAGCTAGTTGCTGATGACTAAACTATGATAACAAAACTTGAGATTCAGAAATGACAATTGTATACAGTATTTGATATTAATTTCAGAATTCATTGCAAAATGAATTTCTTTTTCTGAAGCTAATTAAGCCTGACAGGCTGTGATAACATAATATTCTTATATATTAGACAATATATTCATTTTGTCTATTACAATATATCTGATATGTAAGAACAAAATCATTTTTAAAAAAAGGGTTTAACAGCTCACCTCATATTCTTCATTGAAACCATTAGTGCTAATGAGTGACATTTTCAACACTCAAAGTTGGAACTGAGTTGGAGTGTCAATTGAAATGCATTTGAAATATACCTTATGAAATGTATTATAAATTAGAGCAAATCTGGAATACATTTAAAATAAGAGTGTGTAATAATCACCCCGAACACAAGTGTACAAATGCACCAGATACATTTTTTATGATAATGTTTGAAACGGCCCAAATGATTTTCGTATGCATATCTAAACACATCTAATTCAAATACATTTTCCTTTTAGGTCACTGTTACAGTGAAGGACATTGGTATGGACCGAGTTACTTACAACACAACTGAATTTCATTCATCTCTTTTTCCTCTTTTTTTTCCCCAATTTGTAGGAATTTGTTTGATATGATGTTTTTTTTTTTCCAACATCTAATTTTCGTTCTAGTTTGTGACACAACTGCAAAGCCGCCACAACAAAGAGAGATTGTAGAATAAAGTGCACTGTAACTGAATTATATACATTTTTTCCTGGTACAGCAGTTGAGCGCCGTGCAGCCGCAGACGGGGCAGAGGGTTCCAGGGCTCTCCTGGGGTCATTCATCAAGGCTGGACCTTGGAGAAATGTGCCTGTTGATGGTATTAATAGCCTGTGGTGATATAGGTCTTCTCCACAGCAGAAACGGTCGGGTTAACCGGGTGAGCCCTATCTCTCTTTTCTCCTTTTTTTTCTTTTGATGTTTGACTCGAGCTTAATTCTGAGTCTCCCTCTCCTCAAGCTGTCACGACAGGAGAGGTGGCAAAGTGTTGTCAGTACACCCATCCTATCACCCTGTACGTCACACCATCATATTCTCTCGCAGTTGCCCAGTTTCCGAAAATCATATTACTCTCATAAATTCACGATTGATAAATTATCTTGTAGGCAAACATTTTAAAATAACCTGTGATAATTAAGGCAGTCTTTCCTTTTATAAACAAGACATTTAAATTCAGAAAATGTAATCAGATAAGGGGAAAAAAAAATGTCACCCATGTCCTTAAGAAGTCATGTTTACTTGCTCCATACTTTAATCCTTTTCTTGTTGCGTTCCTTAATCTCTTGAGGATAAATAGTCTTGTAAAGTTCCCGAACATCTTCTTTTCCCTTTTATCCAATCATTTTGTTTCCCATGGAGTCCTGCTAGACTTAAATAGAAGCCTGGCTTTCTAGATTTGAGGAAGAACACCTCAGAGGTCGGAGTTATACGTGCACAGACGGCACGCTCTTGTTGAGGACCTGCACCCTCATCAGCTGGACGCTGGTCATGATCTTCTTCTGGTGGCCCATCAGCGTCACACCGAGCCTCTGGATGTCCCTGCACAGCAAACGCAGAAAAGTCTCAGTGTGTGGTTTTACCCTTAAATAAAAACCTTAAGACTTAACATCAAGCATTGGAGTTAAACAAATAATTCGCATTGACTGTAAAAAAATATAATATACTTTCAAAGCATATTTGACCAAATTAACTTATGTGACGCTTTAATGTGCAGCATTAATTCTATAATGATGGAAACACAGTCTTTTAACTTCACTGATGTGTCTTTTATCTCTCATGCAAAAAACTGTGTGCTCGTGTGAAAGTCAGTTATTCACAGATCAGTTTCAGACATGTTCACATTTGGGGGGTCTTCTGGGACACAACTGTGTGAATACATGTGTGAATGCAAAAAAATTGCAGAACGCAACAGTGTTTATTCAGCTGACATCCACTGATGATGTATTACGTTAGTGTTGTGTTCGTACTCCAAACACTTCATTTACTACTGATCCAAATAACTATGCAGAAACAGACAGGAAATAAGAGGAGAGAGAGAGAGAGGAGGCTGTGGGGCAACAAAACCTACTTCTGTAGATATTTCAAATTAAAAGCCCTCTAGTTGCTCCAGGTGTTACGATCTTCCCCTCTGAGTTATTTGGCCATTCATTTGGACTCTTATTATTCCCTGTTTTGTTGTGGTATCTCGTACCCTGTGTCTCTGCCAGAGGTTCTACCTGTCTTTGTCTAATTTTTTCTGCTTTTGTGATGTAAAGCACCACCCTGAAGTGTTTTGTCCCCGTTAATCAGGCTTCTGTTGTCTTCCCTAGAGTTTATCGATGCTCCTGAACCCCGGTGTTTCTGTTCCTAAAAGCCTTGTCCTGTGTGTGTGTGTGTGTGTGTATTTTGGTTCCTGAGCTCCTTAAATCTCAACACCAGAGACAAAATCCAACTCGTCCCTCATGGGCTACTTTGACACTGATCAGATCATTAAACTAGAAACAATCTGCATTCGCTGAATTTTTTTTTATTGGATCTGGAGGAAAAGGCGGTTTACAAGCATGGCAAAACCAGGATTCACTCATGTTTGTCAGTCAAACTGTTAAAGCCCTTAGGGGGGGCTTGTTAAGACGCTATAGAGCCCAGTAGTTAACCTCTGCACCGTTAACAGCTCACTGTCACCTCCGAGCTGTTATCGCTCTCTATCACAGTCGGTCCTCACCCTTGGTTCATGCTTATGACGTGTCCCAGAGTGTGGTAACCCCCTGCAGCAAAGTGATCCTTGTAGCGGCTCATCTTAATGGTGTCCAGCCACTCGTCTACTGAGTTACAGCTACTGAAGTCAGGGATGGCTCTCTCCATCAGCGGAGGACTCTTTAAACTGCGGCAAAGAGAGAGGCAGAGAGGGAGAGATGACGATAGAAAGATAGATAGAGAGAAGGAAGAAGATGAACGAGAAGACAAGGAGAAAAGTTGGAGGCAGTCCGAGAACAAGAAAAGAGTTAAAATGTGAGCAAGATGGAGAGTAACTGAGGGAAAGGCGGCTTTGAAATGCACTAGTAAGGGAGGCAGAAAATCAATAGCAGTTAAAATGATGGAAAAAAGGTGGCGGCTGAGGTTGTAGGATGGCTGCTTTGAGTAGATTAATAAAGGGAGAAATCCTTAACACTGCTCCTTCTCCATGGCCTCTCCCTCTTACTCCAGGTCTCCCTCACCTCACAGAAGCACATCGCTACGCACCACTGACTCCATACGACCAGGGCTCTGACCTGAGCAATTTACACTAGTCCAACCTCAGTCCTAGAGTCGTCCTGCTCCTACATTCACCACAGATGAAAGTCAATACTACACCAAGGCTTTTACTTAATACACCAGACATCTACTGTATGAGAGATGAGCTGATTGGAAAATAAACACGCCGACTTGGCTTCTTCTGCCACAAAAGTTTGAGGGAAACTTTATTCAGCAACTGTATCCCACGGTGCTCACATTTCATAGCAGTGGGATGAGACTAGATTTGCTTCGTCTCCTACACTGGGATAGTTTTAGATAATTGTCCAGGTCCATCTTCTCAGCCCCTCATAGGCAGAGTCTTGCTTTGATTTGCAGCTTAATCCACTAATCACATGAACCAATATTTGACTAAATGCTGGCGAACTGTCTGGCTCAATCAAATCAAAAGACTCCTCAGCGTGCAACACCACGCACCCATGTAGCGTCACTGCAAATATGGATCCATTCAGCGAGCCCACCCACCTGCAGAGCGTTTCCATGGACTTCAGGTTTTCTGGGTTGCGGATTAGCTTGTCGAGAACAGTGACTATCTGGCAAAAGCGCGGCCTCTCGTTGCGATCCTTCTGCCAGCAATCCAGCATGAGTGTGTGTAGAGCACCAGGGCAGCCCATAGGTGCAGGCAGCCTATAGCCCTCCTCCACAGATTTGATCACCTGCATGGTGCAGAAACATGAAAGAGACATGGATGTGTGGCCGACCAGCAAAGCAAACTGGAGTTTGGCTACGGACGACAAACAGTGCTCACGTCTCTGTTGGTGAGGTTCCAGTACGGTCGCTCCCCGTAGGACATCACCTCCCACATGACCACACCGTAGCTCCATACGTCACTGGAAGAGGAGAACTTCCTGTAGGTAATGGCTTCTGGGGCCGTCCAGCGGATTGGGATCTTCCCACCCTTCAAGGAACATAAAGAAGTTCAACCAGCATGCATTAGACATCCTGCTACACAGTGAGGTGACACTTTTTCCTCACTATATTCCGTATTTTTCCCTTTTGTTATGTCACAGTCGAACTGTGAAGACTGAAAGTCAGTCAGTCATCATCTAACCGCTTTATCCTCCACCGGAGGGTCACAGGGGGTGCTGTGCCAATCTCAGCTACATCGGGCGATAGGCGGGGTACACCCTGGACAGTTCGCCAGTCCATCGCAGGGCCACACACAGATAGAGACAAACAACCATTCACTCTCACACTCACTCCTACGGTCAATTTAGAGTGTCCAATTCACCTAATCCCCACATTGCATGTTTTTGGACTGTGGGAGGAAGCCGGAGAACCCGGAGAGAACCCACGCACACACGAGGAGAACATGCAAACTCCATGCAGAAAGGCCCTTGTTCCAACCGGGGCTCGAACCCAGGTCTTCTCGCTGTAAGGCGAGAGTGCTAACCACTACCTCAACGTGTGGCCCGCAATATTGTGTCATTAGGTAAATTATGTAATTATTGTTTTATTATGTAAATAGTATTTAAACTGCTTTATATTCTGTTGAGCAGTGTCACTGTACGAATGTCCATCCATCCATTATCTGTATATACAGAGGGGGTGGAGTGGAGCCAGTCCCACAATTGCTCTAATTTGAATAAAGAACTGTATTGTTGTTGCTGTATTGTTGCACCAGTTATTCATATGTTTTTAACATATACGCTATGTAGCATTTATTGACTTCAGAATTTAATACACAATTTGTACAAAGGTACTGTACTTTACCTGATGTACTTAGTTACTCTGCACTGCTGTGTACATGTCCACCAAAGCAGAAAGTTAAATGCTGCATTAAAGACTGAAGGAAGCCAGTGTGGACAAGCAGTCGGGACAAGAATAGACTTGCAAATGTTAGCAAGTATGTGAACCACTTAGACTATTTTGACATAAAACTGACACTTAATTAGGTTGACAAATGGATACATCACTTCCAAAACAAACACACACTCCCTGTGGGTAATTTTAAACATCTGAAGGTTACACTTACAATGCGTACCTGCTCTGTCCCGCGCAACGATAAATCCAGCAAACACAGGCCACTGGAATTCACTAGCCTTAATTGTTTAACATTGTTTGTAACAGCTGGTAGATTCTTCAAAGTGACTTTGCTGCCACTCTGATCCCACGCAATAAGCAGCATTATTTGGTTTATTCAAATGTGCAGGCAGCCATGTGAGTCTTGTGAGTCTTCAGCTGTTATTAACCATTCATTTGAGATGTACTGTAACGACACCGCGGCGTCTGTGATATCCCAATCTACAGCTCTGATCCCCTTCACATTGTCACTGAGCGATGCTGCACTTTGTGGCGGGGTTCTCTAATCTGATTGCTGTGCTTTAACAGAGTGTAACAAACAAATTTGTCAAATGCCACTTTCCATCAGTGTACTGTGGACTGATAGCATCACACTGGAGGCGGCAGCATCTGCCTGTTTTAGTTAAGGCCTAATATATCTGTCTCCATCAAGCTGCAGCTTTTATATCAGCCTCCTCTTTAACACTCAGCACTTACACAGAGGATTTTACACTGCTCACACTGTACAGAGCATGTATATCACTGTTGTACAATTGTATTTGTGTATTCTTTTAAGTTTGGGTTCTTCCTTTTCTTTACTAACTCTCCTCAGAACTGGCTGCTTAAATAATGTTAATATAAAATGCATTTAAAGCTGTAGCGTGTTAGCGCTAAACATAAATAAATATACAAGTCTGATGCCTTGCAGCAAATAGACTCAAGTTCACAGTTTACATGTTCTCTCTGTGTGTGCATGGGCGTTCTCCAGGTACTCCAGTTCCCTTCCACAGTCCAAAAACATAAAGCGATGTGAATGGTTGTTCGTCTCCATGTTGTGATGGACTGGCGACCTGTCCAGGTTTTACCCCGCCCTTCACCCTGCGTCAGAGGCCAAATGGAGGATAAAGTGCTAGACTATTGTCCGATGAGTTCAAACAATGCTGATTAAGCCTATCAGCTCGACACAACTCTCTCTGTCTTTCTCAGAGTAGCAGTGTTTACGTTTTGTGTCACCTGGAAACATTCACACGCTGCGGAACAGACGTGATGGCAACACCATCATTGCATTAATAAAAGCGAGACAACTGCACACAGGTTGGAGTATGATTGAAAACGCAAAGAGGCACCCATGAAAAACCACAGAGAAGGATCATGAATGTTGTGAAGGAGGAACTGAACCTCAAGTAGAATCGACTTACAATCTAAGTCAGGGGCTTTATATCTCCAACAGCCCCAATGATCTAAGGATTCAGTGTATGCAGAGATGGATGTTTGGAGTTTAAGATGTAATGGTGGACAACAATGTCAGATGGACACATTTTTAACTACCAGGTGTGAAACAGTGAATGGTACAGATGCCGTGATACATTATGTAGAAATTAAAAATATTCATGTGTTACATTATATACTGTTATTGATTTGCACTGTGTACAGAGGCAGCTTTTCAGGAAATTGCCAGTAGCCCAAACTGTCTCATTTCACTTCAGCATCCGTGGTCTATAAACAATGAAGGTGACCTGCCTTCATCAGTCACAGAGACTACATGCTTTGAAGGAGGCAGCCTTTGAAGTGGAAAAACAGCTTATACTATATAGGTCTTCTGTATATACCTCCTACGTGATTTTATGCTTTGTGTTGTGCTCTCTCCACTGGCTTCCTGTCCGTGATCGGATTGATTTTAAAATGTAATTGTTGTTTTTTTAAAGCTCTTAATGGTTTGGCACCATCTTACCTCTCTGAACTTCTTCTTCTTCACGCTCCATCCCAAGCTCTGAGGTCTTTTAAGAGGCTGCTTTTAGAGGTGCCAAAATCATGACTAAAAACCTGGGGCGATCAGGCCTTTTCTGTAGCTGCCTTTTAAACTTTGGAACGAGTTACCCATGGAAATTAAATCTGCCTCCACCATTGGACGTTTTAAATCGCTTTTAAAGACCAACCTCTTCTCCTTGGCCTTCACTTCAGGAAAAGAGTAGTCAACCCGGATGTATTTTTTACCATTTTACTATTTTATTACAGTATGTTTTATGTTGCTGTGCCTTTAAATCTGTAAAGCACTCCGGTCAACCTTGGTTGTTTTTGAAATGTGCTCTCGAAATAAAGTTGACTTGACTTATATTTTTTATTGCAAGTCATTTCTACCCACTAAAAGTGGCCATAGCTCTTAAAGAAGTGTGCATGGATGTGTGTGTGTCACTGCATCAATGCTTGCCTCAATGTGAAAACTCACACTGGTGGTGTATGCAGCATCGGGGTCGTCCTCCAGCACTCGGGAAAGGCCGAAGTCCGAAACTTTACACACCAGGTTGCTGTTGACCAGAATGTTGCGGGCAGCAAGGTCTCTGTGGATGTAGCCCAGGTCAGACAGGTAGGTCATACCTGCTGCGATGCCACGCAGCAACCCAACCAGCTGGATGATGGTAAACTGGCCATCGTGTCTCTAAAGGGAAGGGCGGAAAGAAAAGACAAAGAAAATTCAGACATGGGGAGGCGGTGGGAGAGATTTTCAGCAGCAAATCAAAAAAAAAGAAAAAGTGACAGTATTGCTGCAAAAGAGATGAAGAGAATGACAATAGATAAGATTTTAATTGAGATAGTCAATAGAGAAAAGATAAGAGAATAAAACATGACAGGGACTCACTTTTAAGTTATAATCTGTAATATTTTCATATAAGCAGGTACTTTGGCTGTGTGACATTATGTCACATCAAACTACGGTATAGTTAATTTTAGGAAACTGTCACGTTACGCACTCAACCACCGGTGGCTGATAATTCTCTCCATGTAACAATCCTTTATTACACAGGAACCGATGCGTGTCAATGGCCCGTATATGGACAGATTGGTCTGGAGATTTTTACATTCTCACATAAATTAAAGACACACTTTAATGTCCATACGGACCATCTGAACCAAAGACTGCTGAGGAGACCAGAACCTACTGTTCAGGTGAATGTATCGGTACTAACCCTTAGGAAGGAGTCCAGCGAGCCATTCTCCATGTACTCGGTGATGATCATCACTGGTTTGCCTGAATAATAAACAGCAACAGGCATTGCAATAAACATTTAATCATGTACATGTGCAATTGACACCAATCTACTCTGTGCGTCCCTCACTTATGTGTAAAAGAAGAACGTTCTGTTTAGTTATTGATCTACAAATAAATCAATTCCCTTGTTAATCCGTAGGCCTGTCTTGGGGACAATTACCTAGAAGAAATTAGATTAAAAAAGTATTAGACAAATGGAGATGATATGTCATTGCTCCTCTAATAGCTTGACACCTAGTAAAGGTGGATTGTTGTGAAGTTTATTACAAATATTCCTGTTGACAGGGTTTATTTATAAGCTCAACTAAGACATGTAAGCAGCATGTCAGCAAAATAGACGTTCATAATTATCTCTCACCACATTTTTAATCTTTATATGATTCTTTCTGTCAAAGTAAAAGCGCCCTGGCAATTCAGTTCTATGTATCCATTCATTTATGGTGAAATATTTGCAGAAGTGGCAGATGCAATGCTTCAAACCACAGAGTGCTGGCATTTATATGTGAGCAGACATTAAAAAAACCAGAAGCTACGTATGAACCCCATGTATAGCAGCAGGAGTGATGCAGCCATCTGTGTCTTCACTGCTATTTTTTTTAAATTATACAGCATTCTAGGTGCAATGATTGAAAGATGCACTCATAGAGGACAAAACCACCACCACTACTCAGTTTCCCACATTGTCAATATGGTGATCCATATCACAACCAAATGTAATGACTGCTGGTACATCCCCAGGAAAAGTCATCAAAACCTGTCCTTATTTTTTTTTAGTTATGCTGCTCGCAAACAGACAACAAATGCCATAACCTCATTGACAAAGGTAAATACACTAAAGAGATAAGTGCCTGGCTCATCACACTGCAACAAACTCTAAATACTAAATCCTAGTATGATCCATAAATACATTTGAGTTTTAAGTCCTTCCAGCATGGCTTCATGGTGGTCGCACACCAGACACATCCACCCCTACGGTCATACAGTCAAACAGACATTACATTAGTCAGACTTTTTAAAAAGAGAATGAAGGTTGCAGTAGTTGAGATATAACATATAAAATTGTTTCTGGTTAAACTGACACCAGAAACTGTTAAAATAATAATAAATAATAATAATAATAATAATAAACATGGATCATCTACATGGAACTGTAGCTTGACACAGTGCAAACTGGCTCATGATGAAACCGATACCCGCTGCTTTCAGATCACTGTAAAACCTCTCCATAATGGAAAGTTCCCTCAGCATGTGACTGCCATTACAGAGCTCAATAATCTTTATTCTGCCAAGATGGCATTGACGTTGAACTGTAACTAAAATGAAAGGGAAGGGGAAAAGATTAAAAAGTGGGAAGATTGGTGTTGTAAGTGCTTGATAAAAAGGGCAATATTGGGGGAAAAAAAGCCGTCTGTAGCACGACACGTCTACACTCGGAATAAAAGCTCTATTCTATTTGATTCTATTCACAAAGACATTCACATAGAGGTGACATACTCTGGGTTACCACTCCTTCCAGGCGGATGACGTTGGGGTGATCAAACTGAGCCATGATGGATGCCTCAGCCAGGAAGTCCCTTTTCTGCTTCTCCGTGTATCCCGCCTTCAGAGTCTTCAGGGCCACTGGAATGTCTCTTTTCCCTGGGAGCCTCATTCGGCCATAACACACCTCCCCAAATTCTCCTGAACACAAACAGCAGGCCAATTCAGCAAATTACTGTACATTCATCTTTAAACATTTTGTACATATTGTCCAGTACAAAACATATTGTTTGCTTTGCTGCACCTGCGCCCCCCTCTAAAGACACAGCTGCGATGAGAATATGAGTTCAGATATTTTACTTGGTTAGATAAGAGGAAACAAATCCACTTCAAGGCTGTGTGTCCACTACATGTGCAAACTCGGAAGTCAGCTAATCAGCCATCCATTATTTCCCATTAACGCTTATCTTAAGCTTGGAAGAAATGTAATTGTGCTTGCTGTTATTTGCTTCCCTCAGCTTTGTACTTCATTCTTGTCATTATGTCTGTAGCAACAGTGCATTGTGGGCCTGACACAGTGTTAGTATTCCCTGCCAGTTGGAGGAGCTTTGAGTGACAGCACCACACAACGCTCTGATTCCACTCTGCCATCCTCCTCTCTGCTGCACATCACAGCCTTGACACCAGCCAATGATTTTAAGTTAGCTCAGCCGATAATTCTTATTTTCTCTCTTTTACTGTGTGTGTCTGTGTGTGTGCGCGCAGGGTGCGTGTGGTTTTACCTGAACCAATGATTTTCTCTATTTTGATCCTGGAAGCTTCAATTTCTCGGGCAAACTCGTGCACCGCCTGGCAGGGGTCCTCGTATGTGTGTGGGTCGATATAGAACCTTGCATCAGGGAATGACACTAAGATAAACAACATTACCATTTGGTCACATATCAGCGGAAGAGAGCAACATCACATCTAAGGCCCCTGCCACTGGTGTGTGGAGGGAAAGTTGATGAAAGGAGAGCGATGGCTCGGAGAAAAAGAGCAGACAGAGAAAGAAAGAGGACAAGCGGGGAGACAATGAACAGGGCATTAGGCCTGTGTGCTCCCGCAATCACTCAGTGTGATGAAGATTGTTTGCTCTGAGGATGAACTTTAATAAGATCTAATCTATTACTGGTAGTAATTGAGGAATGGGTTAAACATACCATGACCATTCTGATAATGCATCTTCTCCTCGTCAGAGTCCTGGAAAGCTTTGCTGTAGCCACAGTGTCTGTACAAACCACACACACACACACACACACAATGCCAGTCATCCAAACAGACACATGCACACACATAAACATACAGCGGCATGAATACAGGACAATAGACGTTTGTACTATCAAACTGTCACCACCGTTTATAACTCATTAATCAATACTTCTTCATAATGGAATATTAATTTCAACATCTGTTAGTCCGTTATTTGGTTTTCCACTGGCTGCAAAGGGGGATCTTTAAAAGGGTCAGCAACACTCAAATGATCACTACAGACATAGAAGCTGTGTCTCAATTCAGGGGGAGTTCACATTTGAAGGCTGATTGCATTACACTGACTTGGCTGCTCCATTGTGAAGGTCCCTCAACAACATCAACACATGAGACAACACAGCAACCGAGCATGTGAAGATAAACATGAGTGTCAAGTAGAAACACTCAGCGGAAAACAATTCATGGTCACATTAAAAAGAAGGAGCCTTATGAGATGTAATAGTTTTGTGTTTACATGTTATGTTACTGTTATGGGCCATAAGGTGATCTGCTACATCGCGAGGCAACAACAGTAACAAGACAGAAAAATAAACCAGCCATTATTTCAGTTCAGCCTCTATGATCTACACGTCCTATGGGGGCAGTCCCTGAATTAAGACACAGCTGTGGTCTACCGCTCAAGGTAAGAAAGAACATCTTCTTATGCATTGTATACCCATTAAGTTTATTTGGTCATTAGCGTTTTAATACTGCCATTACCATTTAATAGTAGGTTTTCAAAGTAAAAGCAATAAAAATCAATATTCATGTTAAGAAGTCACAGTAAACACACCTCATTAGAGGAAGGGGAGAGGACTTAACTGGCCAGAATTGAGACAGGCTGCTACTCATTGTGAATGAAGCCCTGTGGCGCTACGGTGGTTGTGTACAGCTCGACTTTATGCAGATGCGCTGGCAATGTGAGTAAACCAATCACACAGCAGAAACACAAGCACAGAACTGTTTCTCCTTCCAATAAAGATCCAACAAAGTGAATCAAGGAAGTTGCCGAACTACTCTGGCAAGACACCTTTGTTAAAGGTGTGGAACAAGTTCAACTACAGAAAAAGTAGCTTCACACACATAAGCTTGTTCTGATTACTTGAAAAACAATAGCACTGTGAACTTCCAACACACAGCATGAGTTCTGTCTATTTCAGTGTTTAGGTCTTGTAGTGGAACAAAGAAGTTGTTGTGAGTAATGAAGTCATGAATAAATGATGTCATTGTCTATGCTCTCTGCTGCGTGTTGTGTAAGTAACATACCTCTGCCTTACTATACTTTCTAGCATTTCCAAGAGATTCCCTCCATGGCACTGGGTCTCCTAAGGAGAAATCCTGACTCAAAACCTGAACCAACACCCCAAAACTCCTGGGGTTGAAACCTACATTGACTGAACAATTGAGAGCTTTGCTTTGCTCCAGTGCAATGTCCACATTACTGCTGACTGCCGCACCAATCTGCCTATCAATCTCACACTCCTCCCTCATCTTGAACCTGAGATAATTGAACTCCTTCACTTGGGGCAGCAGGAAGCAATCCACTGTTTTCAAGATAAAAAACCATTGCCTTGGACTTGAAGGTGCTGACTAACTCTCATCCCACACCACCTCACACTCAACTGCACATCACCGCAGTACATCCTTCTGCGTCACCATTTAATCCAGCAATCAGAACTACATCATCTACAAAAAGCAAAGACGCAGGTCTAAAGTGCCCAAACTGGACACTTTCCTCTCTAAATAAGAAAACAACAGCTCTGTGCTTTAGTTTCTTGTGAACGCCAGTGACTCTTTGTCTGAGCCTTCAATCTGCCTTTTTCTTCTCATTTCAAATAGCAGACCCTATTTTAAGGGAAGTTTTTTTTTAGTTTAAGGGAACTAAAATCTCTTTTAGAGAGCACAGACTCTAATTCATCAGCCGTGTGGTGAAGTATCCATTACCCCTCATCCTTCACCTACTGTGTACTCAGTAAAACTGTCTCTATGGTTTCTGTCACAAGGGATTTATGGTATTTTCTTACTAGTTCCATTTCAGTGAATTCCCTAAAAATAAACATTTTAACATTTACACTGAAACAGTAGTCTGTATTATCTCCCCTTGCATTGGTCTTATGTCTTCTGGACATTGTAGTCGCAATAACTTATTCAAAACCTAACTGAGATTGAAATGTAAATTCATTAAATGCAAAATGAACCATTCTTTACAGTTCTACATTACAGAGATGTAAGATGAGGACACCAAAGGGAGGGAGAGATAAATGGTTTGGTTTGAAAGTTACTGAACATGAATCAGCGTCGCTAAAGCCATGATGAGGTGGACATTACAAGTTAGAAAATTAGCCTTGCAGAACACTGAGACGCAGATAAGGTATTACTCCCCCTCCACACGTCGCCTGTATTACTAATAGAAAACCATGCACTTATTTTAGCACAGTAAGTGGCACAGAAGTAAAGTAACATGCTAGGATGTAACAACCTTACTCTCATTTCACTGGCAGCAAAAACAACATATGGCACAAGCACGGGGGGTGGGGGTGGGGGTGGGGTTACAACAACATTACACAAGGAGAGGCATAGTAGAGTAGTGTAAGAAAAGTGTTCCACACACAGCAGCGATGGGTAGTGTGGTAAAGTGTAGCCTTGCCGTTTCCTGCAGATGATGATGGCCAGAAAAGCGACCAGGCCGGACACCAGGGCCATGCAAATCCATATGATGGTCATGGTGTTGTAGCGCAGAGGAGCTGGAAAAACACACACACACACACACACACACAAACATGTGTCAGCTGAATGACTGCAAACAGTTTACACTTAGAGACACACATGAGGCAGGTAGAGAGGCCCTGGATAAACAATGTAAACATGAATTTGGAGCTTCATTAAAGGAGCTCAGCATTTTCTAATTACCTCCTGTTTGTATTTTGAAAAGTGAGTCTGTCCCAACTTGAGTGGGAAACATTCCGTGCCAGTGTTGTCATCTGTCCTCAGTGATTGAGGTAATTAAGCCCCCATCTTTAAGTTGGCTGTTCTAATTACATGAAAATGTAAGAGTACTGTACAACAAATAGAAATCATAACAGCAACAACACAAAATACTTTTATCCCTTTTAGGTCCAGCGTTTTCAGTCCCTGCTATGGTCAATGTGCTGGGGATGTCCCTGATAATGTGATCTTGTACTTGTCATTGAAGCTAACGGATTACTGTAACCCAGTACATTGCAGGGTACACTGAGTTACAGCAATCAGGTGAATTCATCTGAAGCTGAAATTCTTTCACAGTCTGATTTGTCTGCTCCTCCTCTCCTCTCACTCTGATGCGGCCTTCTCCACAGCCATATGACCTTTCATTATGTCGTTCTGAATCTTTTATTTTACTTTGCACTGTACAACATGTACACACATACTTTCTATTTTAAGTGTACAGATTTGCACATTTCATACTGCTATGACCTCTTGAACCGACTCCTGACAGCAGTGTTGCCAATGATAATGAATATTGAACTGCATTGGGTTTTTGTTGTTGTTGTTGTTGTTGTTGTTGTTGTTGTTGTTGTTGTTGTTGTTGTTGTTTTGGTGGCAATGAAAAGATAAGAGACATTTTCTGAAGAAAAACTGAATGTGCTTGTTGATGCATAACAATGTCATCAGTCAGGAATTAAACTGCAATTGTTTATTACATTGCTGTAGAGGTACTTATGTAACAGTGGTGCTGTTGAAGTCCACATTTCAAAATGGAAAACCACAACCCTGTAATGGGATGGAATTGTTTCTAATGTAGGCCTAAGTAAGTTATAAAATGTTACCTCAATCTTCTATTGGTTCACTGCAAACCCGAGGTGGAAATACACAACCTTCATGACTATGTATTTCCACCTCGACTTTGGGGTTTGCCTCATTTTCACTTTGTATTATGTGTGGAAAAACAAAACCTTTAACATATGGACAATGTTCACTATGTTAAAATACTTATATTCCACTGGATGGCATCTTTAAGTTTCGCAGCCTCTACAAGAATCACTGAAATAAAATACAGATAAAAACACATAACTTAACAAAGTACAGTAGAGAAAACTTGTGCGACTGTGGAGGAGCAGGGGAGAACAACAAGGTCAAATCAGGACTGCATTATTTTGGGATTCTAAGTGATGCCAAATGGGCGTCATTGACTGTTTTATTAACGACTGAAATTGTTTATAATATTATGGACACACTACTGCTCCTGCATCAATAGGCTCTCATGTATAAGGCAAAATATGAGGTTTTCAATGTTCGCTTTTCTTCACCCCGAAACGAAGGTGTTGATGCCTGCAGTTTTTTGTGCACTGCCTCTTTTTTTTCCCGCAGATATACTACCAAATTCCACAAATACCTTCTTCATCCTGCTGTGCCAGAGCCAGAAACCACTGCAAACGCACTGACACAGCTGAAAAAAAAGGATGCTGACAGCATGGATACATCAGTCACTACTGACTGGTAAAAAAACAACAACAACACAACCTCCTGAACAAAAATCACAAACATAAACAAAACATGTTTTTCCTTTCCCTGAATATCCAATTCTAATTCTGCGATCACACAGACATTAACTGCTCAGAAATGTGTTCATAGACGAGGACAATACCCAGTACCAAGAACCTGCAGTGCCGTTTGCAAAGGAATACCAGACTGCTGGGGATGCGTGCGATCGTCGTATTTCCCGAACGTGAACAAAAATCATAATCAAGAGGAAGAGAGTCGGGGTTAATCGTGCCTGAATTTGCATTGCTGTGAAAAATGAAGCAGATGAAGGAGAATTTAGTGTTTTCACCTGGGTCATGTGTTCCCACTAACGCTGATTGGAGCTGAAGCTAATAAAAACCCACGTGCATTGTAGATTCAATTGCCAATTAAATACATTCCCACTGGTTAAAACCATGTTAAAACATGTTGTTTTTTTTCTCATGACTCTGGTGAAAAGTCTTGAAGCGCAAATTGGATGCGGTTCCGCTGACCCTCTAACAATGTACAGATCAGTGCAAAAGAGGGATGAACTGAGGCGCTTATCAAGCTCAGTGGTGCGAAGCCCTTTAGACCTGCACCATGCTGTTCAGTCTTGTCTGGCTTTGAGAAGCTTTCTTTGTCTTTTAACAGAACACATTATTTCCTTACTTCTTTTTTTTTATTCTCCATGCTGCAAAACAGTGTACAACTGCCAAAGACAGGCAGGATTTAAGCAACAATGAGTCTTGTTTCTTTGTCTTTTACAGATATACACACACACACACACACACACACACCTGCTTTCCCGGTCTGAATCTCCACATTCTGGCTGAATCGTCCACAGCCTGCTGACGTTCTGGCTCGGACCTGGAAGATGTACTTGGTGCCTGGCTTCAGCCCTGACACTCGGGCACTGGTATTTTTAGACTTGAGAGTGGAGTAACTCTGCTCTTCATTATCCTGTGAGAGAAACAAGACATACTTCAAGATTAGCTTTGAGGAAATACGAAAAATAAGCTCCACCACTCTATATTAGCATGTTAAATATAGAGGTCTGGACCACTGAAAGTATACTGTAATACTGTAAAAAAACGGAGCCAATTTTAATTATTTAATTCATTATTGTACCATACACATCAGTGTACTTTACATGTCTATAAGATATCATATCCAAAACCTCTGGTTGTTCTTATCTCCAATAGTCAATAAGACACTTTCAGTGGGATTTAAATTAAGGGACACACAAATAGTAAGGCCTGATTTATACTTTATTATGTATATATTATTACATAACGCTTATTAAATGTGTGGAGTAACAGAATTGGACAAGAGAAAAATCAACACATTCCTCTCTATATTGCACATTGTGTCACAGATATCATTATATTCTGTGGCAAAATGGTATGTAAGTAAGTACAGTCTATTTATAAATAGAGCACCTTTCACAGATATGGAATCACAAAGTTTTTCACAGGGTAATACAAGTCAAATACATAAAATATTGACAGGGTAAAAACAAAAGGTTTGTTTAAAACCAAAAACAGGGAAAACACAATAAAAAATAGTAAAACAATAAGATCCCTTGTCTAACTAAAAGCCTGATTAAAAAGAAAAAAAATGAAATGCTCTTTAAAAACGTCAACGGTGTCTAGGCAGCGAAGGTGCTACTACTTCAAAGAAGCGTTCACCTCGCATCTTGAAATAATGTGCAGTCACTGTCTCTATGTAGGTGTTGTATCTTGTATCTGTAACTGTTGAATCAAAACATTCTTGTATTTGCTCTCTTGATTAGTTGAGAGTTGGATCAATGTCGCGTTGTTCACCTCCACTTCTTGCAGTAAATGTACATTTTAAAATCTTTCTCTTCATAATATCAACAACTTCAAAAGGAAGAAAAAGACGCGATGAAAAAGAGATATGGATACGAATAAACAAGCTGACCGCACCAATCAGGATGCTATATTGTGAACTGGTGGATGAAAGAGCCAGCTGGACTGAATGACCATCATCAGAAGTGTGTAAATCAGACATGACTTGAAAAGTAGTTGTTATTTATGGTCAGTTCTTAAAACTAAAGAGGATTTAATGATTAAGTAATGTTAATAACTATTTAACTATTAATCACATGTCATAGGGTAGTTCATCAGTACTTCATGATACGTTCAATCCAAGCTACTTTTTTAGTCCCACTGGGAACAATTAGTTCAGGGCAATATTAAATTAACAAAATAACCTGGGAAATGAATAGTTCCTTAATTAGATCCAAGAACTGACCAAGAACCTTGTTGTGGGTCTACTGTAGAGTGTGAGCAAGATGTTTATCTGATTTTTTGGGTCCAAAGGTAATATTGAACTGACCTTCATAGGGAAACAATAATAATAATAATGATAATGATAATAATAACAACAATAATAATAATAATAATAATAATAATAACAATGGCACTACTACTACTAATAACAATAGTAATAAAAAGATAATCCATACGCCTTATAAATATATTTATTAAGTCAAGATGTATTACTCATCCTACTTTATGCTGTATCATTTTTGTTATGTTCATTTTAAACTTTATTACAATGTTATATGAATGTACATATATATATTTCCTGTCATTGTTGTTGGGTTCTACCTGCTGCTGTGATTGGACAGTTTTCTCCAGACTGCATGTTCCAGCTGTCAATCACCAATGTCAGCCTGGAACTTTCCGACGATGGAGCGTACGAGTGAATGCAGTCAATTCTTTACAGAAACATCCTTTCTACGTGGCGTATAGTGGAATAAAAATGGGGACGTATGGGAGCTTAAGGACTGTTACGAAGAACAGGACTGATTAGCTGGATGTGATGTAAGTGAACAATGTGTTCTTAAATACGTCCACTGCTATGTGATGCTAGGAGATGTTTTCCCTGATCTTGCTGGATTTGCCAGCGTTTTCAAGAACTATAAAAGTTGTGTCCCATAGACTCTTTGTTGCTGAATCCTCTGTATGCCAAGCTCCAGAAGAACATGGCAAACTCACACAACATCTAATTATTATCATTCCCTCTTTTATTATCATTCTTCATTTAATTACTTTATACAATCAAACTACTAACACAATAATAATATGAAGCAGTGACTTAAAACCTGTTAAATCCTATAAGTCCATTGTTAGCATAAACAAATATTTGCCAGTCATATGTAATTGACAGCGGTTGCCTCGCACATTTTTTTTTTATCTGCTTCTGTCATTAGGAAAAGTGACAGGTGCTTTGAAAAGTGTCTCGTGTTTTGGTTTCACATCACTTCTTCATTTATCATGCATTCATTAGTCCAAATGCAAACTGTCATTATTGTTTTATCTGCTCACCATTCTAGGCTTTGTTAAATTTATGTTCATTTCACTGAAAAAAAGAAAGGAGGTGGGTCACGTTTTGCGGTGATGAGGTGCTGTTTTGTTTTTTTCGACATCTTGATTCAGAGTAAAGTTCATCGTCATCACTGCTCGCCGCAGCATATTTTAATTGAGAGTTACTTAAAAAGTTTGCAAGTAAAAATAAGTTTAACTAGAATAGGAGGCACAAGGTGCATCCAGACAGCACAACAAGTGAATCATTCATGTGTCCTTGCACAAGATAAGAGCTTAATTATGAAGGAGTGCTCGGTGAAGAAATAAAAGCCTTTTCTTTTTCATCTGCATTATCAACCTCTGCCCGAGTGCTGCTGCTGCTGCAGTGGCGGCTGACACTTGCTGTGACTCATTGTTGGAGCACAGTGCTACAGAAAACCCTAAGAAAGCACATTGCTGACTTGTCCACTTGAAATCCCCCACAGGCGTCTCGCTCCCCGAGCGAGGCCAGATTAAGATGCCGGTGCAAGAGACGAGTTAATCCTTCAGCTCTCCCTGCACTAGCCTGCTTGTATGGCTATGAGACTGCTCACTTGCTCAATGCTCCCTGTGCAATTAGCTGATCTCTATCATCTTGCACACATGCACACACACACACACACACACATTGATGCATGGTTGCAGCAATTAGCTTATCACAAGGGTTATGCACCTGCCAGACACTTTCTGTCACTTCTACTAAGTTGGAATCTACCCTGTCTCATCTTGTCTTGCTCTCCCTCTCTCGACCCCCATTTCCTTTCAATTAGCTCAGCTGCTAGTAGGATCTTATTCTTGGATTAAGTTATCCGGAGGGCCACAAATGGCGGAATAGGGGTTAGCGCTGGTGTCTTGCAGTGAAAAGACCCAGATTCATGACAACGATGAGGATGACCGTACGTGTGCGTGATACAGTGAATGGCTGTTTGCCTCTACTATATGTGCCGGTCCTGCAGCACCAGTGGCCATCCAACTCCCACTCCACTGAATTCACAACATTTTGGCCCAGCTTGATACCTCTGATGAAAATGTCCCCACCTTTGACCCCTCTTAAAGCTTCAGTTTGGAACTTGTATCGTAAGAAATTCTGAGTAATAACCAAAACACTGTCAGCGTCTCTATATGACTAACCATTTCTCTCCGTCTGTTTTCTAAATTTCTACGATATTTAATAAGTTATGTGTTGTATATCTGAAACAGACATTCATTTATATTTTAAAGAGTGATGCACAACAGTTTTAGGCTGCCCCAGTAGTTTAATGTCAACTGTTTCTAGAAGGTAAACAGACTATGTTGACACAATCCTATCAGAAAAAAAAAGTTTTTTCAGTGCTTGGTGTGCTTAAAGCAATTTTTGTTTGAGAGACGAAGCAATTCATCGAGTACCTTCTCATAGAACTTAATGTCGTACTCCAGAATTACTCCGTTGGGCTGGTCGGGCTCATGCCACAGCAGAATCACACTGTTCTGACTGGTGTTCTCCTGGCGGATGGCTAACACTTCAGAGGGGGCTGCAAAGGAAACAGGAGAGTTAAGTATGATGATCACATATACCAAGGTAAAGATAAACAGATAAAATAAGGTGAAGATATTACCGCAGTTAAAATGAATAAATGCATATTTAAGTTATAGCCAACATGTTTTTGGCTTTATTGGGCTATAAGTTCTTTTACAACCTTTTAGCAGAATGTAAATCAAGTGATCTGAGAGAGTACTCAAAGAGGAGCTTTCACACAGTGCAATGCATAGAGTGTGGAACACAGCCCCCCTGGTGGACTGTGGGGGTATTACAGGTGAGCCATGAGGGGGCATAAAAATAAAACAAACTGAAAGCATTTTATGGATAAATTATACAGCAAATAGTTAAACAGTGCTCAAGACTAAACATTATATGCTTTTAAAGTAAAACTAACTTATCACATCTTACAGTAAAGATATGCAGAGGCTTGATTCCAAGCTCTGATGTTATTCTCTGTCCATAATTGACACATATAATATTTAACTTTCAGTAAGCCACAGAAGATTTTCAAAATTCATAGGACAACGATTCTCTTAAGTTAGGGACTGGTTGCTATAAAAATATGCCATGTGTCAATATTGGTTATCTGGTTTCAGACATAGAGAGATTACCTCAGGTCATCCGTTATGTATGGAGCTTCTACATTTGTGCCTACTCATCCGATACTGGGGCTTAGGACAGAGGAGCTTCCAAAAAGTTAGTTTTGAATTCATGTGGAGATTGTTAGAGAGACTCTGTCATGACGGACTATATTTCTGCTTTAAACAAACTGTTAAAATGAAAACAGTATTTAAAAATGGCCTGCATGTCCCCTAGTTTTTCTCTTTCAGTCTCCCTCTCTAGGCAGAGCACCTGCTTTTTCAGTGATCCACATATTTGATTTGGTAGAGATGTTTTTATGCCGGATGCCCAACACTCCCATTTTATCCAGGCTTTGAACCGGCAATAGAAGTACGCTGAATGTGACCCCGCCTAGGCTGGGTCAATTCAGGGTGTCCAATCAACCCAATCAATAGGGAGCAATGATGATTGCATATCTCATTCCCTTGTATTAAAGACAGCAACCCTCTGGTTACAAGTCATGTTTCCTTTCCACTAGGCACAAAATTGTCAGTGCATTTAAAAAAAAAAAAAAAGGAAACTAAACGTGCAAACACTTAGTCACTACTGAGTAAATCAATAACTTTTACAAATGAAGCTCTCCTCAGCTGTAATAACCATTGTTTTTAACCATCATAATCAGAAATTCTGAATAAAATGTATTCTGCATTGGTCCCAAAGCAACAGGGAGAACTATAAAAAAGTGGTTGAATTTGAAATACTGTAATTAAACCTTGTTTTTTTTTTTAAAAAAAGCTAACTTTTTATCATCTGTAGAGAAGACAGCATCTGTGAGATCATGAAAATGGTTGAAGTTGAAATCTATTCTTGCAGAAAAGACAACCTGTTCGTCGACAGAAGCACTGAGTACAGCTATTAAGTTCTCAGGTTACAGTTGACCTTCTGCAAGTCGTTCTCCCAAATGACCTCACAAGTTTTGATCTCCAAGATCCCTTTGAAACACAGACTGAGAGTCAATCACAACGGGTGTTATATCCTTTGATGGCAAGCTACAAAATCCACATTAGTTAGCTCTTCTAACACCATAACTGCTGAATCAACGTAAGCTATAAAAGCACTGATTTATTGGTTGTGTTCACCCCTCTCAAGTTTTTTTTTAATTGCTGGAAACTTTTCTTTATCAAACTAACTGACTAGCTGCAGCAATAAGCTAAGTTTAGTTTAAAAGTTTAAAATTAAGGTTGAGCACAAGTTAGACTGAACACTATCATGAATGAGAATGTAGATGAGGCTGGGACTATTTAGCCAGTATGGAGCAGAGAAGTGTCAGAGTTGGACATGAGTATTATTTGCTGACAGTGGCAGTAATTCCATCGAGTCCTTATAGAAATAAACAGTATATGCCACAAATTGTTTTTCATTATCAGCACAAAATGTCCTTGAGACAGCACATTTATTTTAAAGATTGTTTTTTTTTCTCTTTCAGTAATCTGACAGCAAATAGATAGAAAGTGAGAAAGAGGGAGAAAGAGAGGAAATAGAGAGAAAGATTCACATTCAAAATGATGTGGCTGCAGGTTAGCCATCAACAAGGCCAAAGAGTTATTCAAGGTCGGATTAATCCAAGAAGAGAACAGGTACTGTACATAGTATGTAATCAGAGCCATTTTGGATTGCCAGCAGCATAAACACAGGTTTTTCTATTCAACATTTTTTTTTTCCCGTCCTGTCTCCTAAAGTCATTTCATACTGCAGCAATCAGCGACTTGCAAACTGCATGTTTCTGTTGTTGTCAGCACCTCTGAGTCTGAGACCACAGTTCTCTGCTGGAAAATAGCGGATCGTTCCCCTCAGTTTGTAGAAGTTTAAATATCTTTGGGTCTTGAACATGATTAAGGGGAGGATAGTACAAAAGGCGATCAGGTAAATCAGCCGACATGGGAGCATGTGCAGTGGATCACTGTGATGAAGAGTAAGGTGAGCCAAAAAGTAACACTTTTGGTCGGCCTTTGTTCCAACTCTCATCAACGGGAAAGGCTGAAAAACAGTGTTGATTCAAGTGGAGCCATTTTCTCCTTCATGATGAAAGTGGTACATTTGTCTCTGGGGAAACTTTTGTTGAAGAGTTTCCTCGCCATGTCCAACTGAAAGCAGAACTTGGGCTATCCATTTTTGGGAAGCCTTGAAATTCTGTGGGATCCCCACTGGAGGAGAGACAATGTTGATCGGTAGGGGAATGTTTGAAGTTACTGCCACCATAAACAATCCAGGAGAAACAGAGGAAAACTAAAGGATGACTTATTTTTAAAAGGCGGCAATTCTCCCAATACACACTACTCTACTACTCTACTACTCTACACTACTTGTGTGATTCTGCCGTGTGTTTGTGAGTTAGTGTGGCAGACTGCACAGCAAATGGCAACAAAAGGTTGTGATCCATAAGTGACAAGGACACACAATAAGTAATATAGACGAAAGAAATGTAATTGTTCTGAACCCTACCTGCCTGGTTCGTTGTGATGTTGACCAAGACATACGGTGACGGCTCATTACTCAGGTGCGTCACCGCATTCATAGCCAGGATGCGGAAGGAGTAGTTGGTGTGGGCCACAAGGTTGAGGACTGTCACCCAGGGCTCTGTCAGCCCGGACTGGCGGGGTATAAATCGAACTGCTGCAGTGCCTGAACGCTCCACCATCGCTCCTCCACCTGCACCGATACTCACTCCTCCACCCGCCTTGCCTCCACCAGTGCCTCCCGGAGAGGATGTGCAGTCCTCGCAGGGCCCTCCTTCCCCGGAGCATTTCTGACACAAAATGCTGTACTGCAGGTCGCTGCGACCTCCGGTATCCAAAGGGCGATCCCATTCTAAGTTCACCGATGTCCCATTGACCGAGGAAATGACGTTTACTGGAGCAGATGGAGGGCCTGCAGAAAAGAAAATTTCAATTTTTTTTTTTTTTAGCTCATTTACAGGTTCATTTATCGTCCAGTACAGTGATCGTATTCTTCAGGCATGGATAAGTTCAGCACATGATTCAGTGGTGGCTGTGGGTGTGTTTGTTTATACATGTCTTTGGACTACTTTGCGGTGTTCTTGCCTGTGGGATTGGGTGATCTTGTGTAGCATGTGTTTGTGCTTACGGGAGCATGGAGCTGCAGTTGGGTCATCTGCCGCTCTGTAGTAATTGGAGTCGCAGGGGCAGGAGAGGGCAGCTCTGGTTTCTGAGTGGCTGTGCTGGGGACATTTACCACACAGGCCATCGCCTGCCACCGGCTTATAGAAACCCACCTCACAGGCTGCAGACGGAGAGAGAGAGACAGAGAGAGAGAGAGAAGACAGAGATAGAAAGAGAATAAGTAAACCTGTTTTTTTATTTATTATATACAATGAGTAAATGGGGAACTTGCACAAATAGGTCGGTGCACGTCCATATTCACTGAAGCTATAATAAAAGAGAGAGTGAGTGCAGCCAGGAAGACATGAATCACAATTTCATAGCATGCTGTGCATATAGCGCCGCTTCAACTTTTTTCAAAACTGTCATCTCCTCCAATGCACTCATTTTAGGATAGCACTCCCCCCCATCTATGTATAATTACAGGCCTTGTAACCGTAGAGACTGTGGAGCAGGAGAGATGAAAGTCTGTCCTTTCTGCTCAGATTTGGGCTGAAAAGACTCTGCACTGTTGATACTCCCAGTGAGACCATCAAAATCCAGACCGTGTTTCAACCTTATTCAGCTTCTCTGATACATATTCACTTTTAACTCTGCACTGATTAATAATGGAGGGCACGCTGATAAATATATTCTCTTTCCAGGCAGTTAATAGGCTTCTGCTATGGTAAATGGGGCAGGGTTAAACCTCGGATACCGCGGTAGACGCGGACGTGCTTATGTTTGCTCTTCCTCACAGGGTAGTTTATTTCTTTGTGTTGGTTTACAGATGCTGTGTTTCAACCTCTCCTCGGTAAGTTCATAAAACCATATTCAGTGTTTGGACTTGAAAGGTGCTAAAAAGACTCAATTGAATCATCAACACAAGCGTTTAAATGTACTGTGGATTTTTAAATGATTTAAAAGATGAATAAAATGTTCACATGGTTGTACCTATAAATATGGATTTCTTTCAGTATGAATCACATTTCATGAATGTTTAACTATTCTACTACATTTTATATCTTGTGTAATAATGATTTATGCCACTGTCGGAACCTGTAGTTAACCCCTTTTTTAAATCATAATATGTGCAAAAGTTAACACCATTCCCTCACCGAATGGTGTCGTAGCTAAAAAACAAAACAGGTTATGATTCCTCACTGGTGTTTCGACGGGAAATACCATCAGTTGTTTTTATTGGTACATAGTGTCCGGAGGTACCGCTGCCTGGTTTCTATGGCAATGAGAAGTTGTCCTGCATAATGCATAAGTACGTTTGCTTAGGCATATAAAATTGAAACGGAAAGACAAAAGGTAGATTGCATAGATAAAAAAATAGTAATAATAATAAAAAATGCATTCAAATGCAAATAAATACATTTTAGTTATGAGGTTATGTGCAAAGCAAGACTTCTAAGGTACCAGTATAAATGTGGACGTGTCGTGGGTTTCTTTCTTGCTTAATATCCTAATTAAACATTTAAGACGAAAAATAGTCTCTAATGCTAAATTGTAATAAGTATTTCATCTAGCTGTCTGTAGTGTGACATGCACTTTGTACAAAAACTTAATGTCTTAATCTATGCGTATAGCACTGATAGTGGGAACTTTATAATTGATTTGCATTACATTTTCAAGGATTAAAGCTTCAAGGTTTATAACTGTGAGACTTACAATAAGAATAATGTTTGCATAGTAAAATGTCCAACACACCATATAGTCATACTCTCACATATGGACAGAGATGCTCATTTATTCACACACACACACACACACACACACACACGCAAACACCCTACAGATAAACAGAATGTTGATGGTAGTGCTCCTCTCTTTCACTGCCAGACCCATGGAGCAATATTTATCCTAGACCGTTCTCTCTCCTTGCATTTTTTTTAAATCCCGTTAATCCCTCCATGCTTTGATGTGTTTTTTTTTTTGTGAAGCTCCCTAAGTTGAAAAGCAGGTCATGATAAACATCGCAACAGCTAGTTCATCAAGGAGGGAGGCAGCAAGAGCTTTGAAGTCTTTGACAGATTCACCTGGAGTTTTGCACATGCACACACACACACACACACACACACACACATGCAGAGGGTATATGGAAATAAGAGCTCAAACACAAAGGGAGGGTGGGAGGTTCTGATGCAGCCACAGCAACCACACAGACAATGAATTTATCAACACATGTGAATATGCAAAGGGACCGGGAAGGCGGTCGATGTCAAGGCCAGCTATTTTAACCTTTCACTTCACTTCTGTTTTGTGGAAAATGAGATTTAGAATACAGGATTGAGAGAGAGAACTGAGATAAACATGTGGCTTTGATAAAACATTGAACATGCTCTATAATTACGATCTGCCAAAAAGTGATGTTTTTAGTGAAAATGAGCTGGACATTTTCTATTTCATGCATCCAAACTAGCTGCACAGCCCAGAACTGACAATCAGCTCTTAATGGCAAAAGCAAAGCAACCGAGTACTACCTGCATGGATAGGTTTAAGAGAGTTATGTGACCATATTTTTCTGGTAGAAAAGGTGTAATAATGTAAATATTGCTCAATAAAAGCACATTTACCAATGGACATCAATATAACGTATAGGCATGCATAATGATACCCTTAGTCTGCTCTCATATTGGCTGCTGTCTTATAAAGAAATCCTATGAATAACTATTCTAATAATAAATACATCAAATGTTGAGTAACATGGCTTCTGACGCAGATATCTCACGTCAGTGAAGTCACGTCAGTGAAGAGGGAGATAATTAAACACAAAGAAGCAAAAAGTTATCAGACACTTATCATATGTAGTTCAAAATCAAACATTTGGTGAGACTCCAGAAAAGCAAACTTGGGGCACACAGGAAAACTAGTTCATAGTTAGATGTCACAGACTGCCGAGCACATTTTGTGGGTGACAAGAAAATCCATTTGCATAGTGAAGAGGGGAAAAAAAAAGGGACTCTGTTACTGCACGGAAAGTCAAGAATGCTTCAGATTTGATTTCGCTGAAGCACAGACCCTGAAGAACAATACATGTGTAGCTGTCCAGATAATCATGTTGTGGCCTGTATGTTTGAAATGTGGAGTGTGAACCAAAAAAGCAACGGACATAAAATGAAAGGTTCAGCGTGAAGTGAGTTTTAGTACACGCACTTTACACAGAATGTGTGTGTGTGTGTGTGTGTGTGTGTGTGCGCGCTCGGGTGCGACTGCCTGTGTGTTGCTTGGCATGTCAGTGCCTGTCAAATGCAGAGCACTCGCTACAAGAGAATTTGCATTACAATTAATCTTAATAGCTGCGTGCAGCATTATGTGCTGACCTTGATTTATTCCCTGTAAAAGCAGGTAAATAAATACATTGGAACATGGAGGGGGTTGGGGCGAGAGACTGAGGGAGGAACGGGGAGACAGGGCAGGGAAGCGAGGTCTTCAGTGGAGCTCAGCTTGGCTCGACAAAGCTCACATTTAGTGTTCAGTGATATTAAATGAATGAATGAAACAATGAGCAATAAATTAATTTACAAATGATAAAAAAGGAGGGAAAAACATGAATGTTCCACTTTTCTGTGGAAAAAATGTAAACATATAACACATTCTAAAGTCTGTTTGAATATCAAGCAGCAATGCAGGTAGATTTTAGCAGTGAAAATGCACAGCCACCACTTAAGACATAACAAGCTGAATTACATACATTTTCTCTGGTGGTCATCAACTAACTGTGCTGTACTCCATTAGTTAATTATTAATGGCAGTCCAGAAGAGACTGTATTGTGATTTATTGGTCTATTTTATTCTGCTTAACTACAAGGCTATAGTACAAAAACAAATATCAGAGAGCCATTTTTTCATCACAGGGATTTATTTGTAGGTGTTGATGCTTTAGAATTGAACATCAAAAGGTTCCCTTGTGTCAATTTGTGTCCCTGATCTAAAAGCAATCCAAAGCTGTACGTTCAGAAAACTGTGGCCATGCTGTTGTTTGTAATTAAGCACTCAGGTGTAATGTACAGTAAACTTGATCTTTGTAAAGTATGGTAATGTGTTAATACATATTTACACGGGATAGCAAACATTCAACATTTGACGAAATGTATGAACTGCTAACAATCACAAGATGAAAAGCTAGATATAAATAAAAATATAAAATGTATTGCATTAGACAGAGTCAGCCCACAAATTGACCCAGATCAGCAGCAAATAAACATCCTGAACATCCAAAAAAAAACCATAAAGCCAATAATCCACTTTAAAATCCCAAATGTTTAAAAGTAAAAGCCAATGAAAATTGTTGAAAGAATGTTTATTTTCTTCTTTTGCTAGAAGGCAGATGCATATCTCTGAATCAAGAAGGTATGACTGAAACAATTCTACAGGAGCACAATGGCGTCATTAATTATTACTCTGCTGTCTTTTTTTTTTTTTTGCCCATCTCAATGTTGAACACAAGTCCCACCAATTGTATTAAAGTATAAATGCTTATTTGCATGCAAAACACATACAAGCATGCAATGTTTTAGTTTGCTTTGTCTTCTGCCATGGAACCCCTCCCTGTGTGCCACAATATCTCTGCCTCTGAAAGTCAAACTAAAGACAAAGCAAGTGTATTCTCTCAACTGGATGTTAGTATCAACACTATTACGCTAATAACATAGAGAAGAGAGGCAGATATTTATTGACAAAAGATCCTGCTTTTGAATGGACCTATGAACCCGATCTGTTGACACAAGCAAACATAAAGGTTCCATGTGGTCGTCAGCGACACATCCACTTCTGATGTCCTACACCATGTGCAGCGTTGACCTTGTAAAGGAAGTGAGCGCACACCAACATCTAGTGACAAAGTTAGCCAAAGGCTCCTTAGCCGGCTCCCAAGGGAGCACACGGCACGACTAACGAGCCACTGAAGCTGTCGGAATGATGGATGAACATGTCGGCAAGATCAGCTGTGGAAATGGGACACTCACCATCCACACTGTCCCTCCTCTTACAAAGCTAGTCCAGATACTAACAGCTGGATTGTTACGCCGCTGCAACCTGTTAAACAAAGGTCTCCCTCCAATTTATGGTTAGGTTGATTTGCTCAGTGTTGTGTGCAAGGGGCATGGAGATAGATGACCTTGGCAGGAGGAAGGATGAGGCTGATTAAGGGTCCTTACAGACGGATATATGGGTGAGTTCAACGTGATTGTGTTCAGGTCATTTTGAAGTAGCCCATTTTAAAAGAAATAATCCCATTCAGGGCTGTCT
This sequence comes from Solea senegalensis, assembly GCF_019176455.1. NCBI lineage: Eukaryota > Metazoa > Chordata > Actinopteri > Pleuronectiformes > Soleidae > Solea > Solea senegalensis. Next base: position 18,215,112 of record NC_058029.1, read on the forward strand.
GTAAATTGACAGTGTACACTACCGTGTTATCAGATACTTCTAATCTGCACTGATTGGTGGAAATTATAGCTGAAGTGTGTTCTAATAGCTGTAATGATATGATATATGATATGATATGAAGACTATACGGAAAATGAAAAATAAAAAAACGTTATGCCTGTAGTTAAAAGGTCATTGTCCTTGTTATAAAACTGCAGAGAGCCAAAAACAATGTGATAACGACAGTCTTACACAGTCCCACTTATTTGTCGCACCTTTAGAGATGGGACACTGTCCAAGTCCTGTCCTGTTCTGTCCATGTGAAAAAGCATTTGTTTAGTACCTGGGATTCTTTCAGCAATATGATCACAACACTTACAGGCTCAGAGAAAAAACTTGACTCAATGTCTTTATCATTTATAATTTTGCACATTTTAAGGAATATTGTGGTTAATAATAAAGGAAAACGACACCCTTGTTTAGCCTCATGGTTCGACCTTGATTGCAGGATAATTTGCTGCAAAAGTTATGTTAGGAGTACTGTTCAAGAATAAATGTCATTTATACACAGGTCCATGCTGACATTTGTATGATTTTAAGCCATTTACTCTACTAAAAGCTATTTAGCATTAATTAGCTAAAAAATAAAGTGTACCTCGCTTATTTAGTAGCTTCCTCAGCAAAAAAAACAACGCGACATAATGCCTGGTAATAAGCGACCTTAACGAGGAAGCTAATGTGCATTGTACTTCAAAGCTCTTTTTGCATTGTACGGCCAATTTGTGGCTGCTAATCAGTGTTAGCCACTCTCTCCCCACGCTCTCAAACACCAGGCTTTTAATGATCTGCTAATGCACTTTCACGTTTTTGCTTTTCACACTTTCACAGGCAGATCCATTTCCTCTGCCGCGAGTTGTTGTTGGCAAATCCAGCATTAAAAAAGCAATCCACCATGGTGCAAGCTGGCTCTTAGAGGGGATAGGAAATGGTATTGTGATTGGTTTATTACATGTTATGCCCAAACAAACCTGCAATTAATTAAGAAGCTCAGTAAAAGCCTTTTGAATCATACACCTCATGCAGCGATGTTTTTTTTTGTTTTTTTTTGTTAACATTATACTAACGAAAATTGATTTGGACACACCAGGAACATAAGTCTCACTTAGTTATGATCTGATAATTAATCACAGAGCAGATCTATGTGCAGGCTGTAGCAACAAAGCATGCAATTTAATTTGGGCGATATGCGCTTTCTCTCGTATTTCAGGGATAAACACAGTTGTGGGGAGAAATACATCATATTTCATGGCATTGATTTTGAGGTAAACAGCATTTGTGTCTGCCTGACAAATCTGTCAGTCCAGATACGAACCCTGCCTCTGCATGCGTCTCTGATGGCCTCCCTGCTGGGTTCAAATCAATTCCATCAATGAAGCCATCACAAAGGAAACATTATCGTCGTGTTTTCCTGTGAAAAAGGCCTGGTAATTACAAATCAAAAGAGACAAATACATCCCAGTTAATGAGCGTTAAACGGATGTTAATTATCCGATTGAATGGCTGTCACCATTAAACTGTGCCTGATGGAGGGAGTGGGAGAAGGAGCAGAGGAGGGGGGTCAGGAAGGGGAAAGGGTGATTCAAAAAAAAGAAAGATGGGGATTGAGAAAGGCATATTAGCAGCGGATCGAGAAGCTCAGACAGCGGTGTGTTGGAAACGCAGGACGGGAAAGGTGTGGGGAGAAGTGGGGGGGTGTGGAAGACGGGTGGAGGAGGAAGGTTAACTTTTCACTTTTTCCCCTCTGACATTAGCAACTGCTGCGATGCATCGGAGGGGAAATTAATCAACTGTTTTTGAATATTTATATATTTGAAAAGGACAAAGTATGCTGATGAGCGAGGCACGAGTCACAATCCACAAATAGGGCTGCTCCAGTCATATCATATCAGTCTATGACATGTTTACATACTCAACATTCAAAACAACATATGGACACTTGTTTTGAGTTAGATTATCATAAAATATGTCCTTGTGGAACAGTAAAAAAAAAATAATAGAAATCCAACAAGAAAAGACGTATGCATATTCCCAGAATAAAAACAAACACTTGACAGCAGTGTTTGACAAAACGGTTTCAGTTTGATATGATACAAGTTTTCACTGCTGTACAAACTTGAACGCTTGGAGACAATGTGGCTCAATGGAAGTAAATCATATTCTGGTGTTACTTGAGTGGTATTCATACAACATTATGTACAAGTGTTCAAGAAAGTGGCTAAATCTCATTCTACCTACACTGGAAGATGGATATTCTGATATTCTGAAAAGAGAAATTCATAAAGACAAATTTCTTCAAATTTGGAATGAAATGATTGAATTTATGACCCCAACCCGACCCCATTGAGTTTCAGTTTCTCTTGCTCTTGATGGAAAAGTTCCCTTTGTTTGAATCAAGTTGCGTCACCGAAACTGTAAGATAGATTGGGGAGAGTGTATACCCACAGGTAGGCCCGAGCACATGTGGATAAATGGGTGAATAGGGATGTGTTAGTGAGAAAATGTGTTAAACTTGACAGAGCAGAGGACTATATAAGGTCAAATTCTCCTGAGACTGAAGAGTCGAGAAGCTCCTCCAGAACTGATCTATGAGACAAAAGCATCTTATCTTTTTCCGACATTCTCATTGTACGTATCCACATGCATATTTACTATAAGAAATGGAAAAGGGCATCATGTAAAACTACCAGAATCCATTTTTGTCTGCTGAAGAAGCCATTTACGAAAAGAAAAAGAAAAAAGTTTTCTTCGCTGCATGTCTTTTGTTTGTTAAGGTTGAAAGGATAAATGAGCTTGGTGTTCTTACTTTTGCAGCAGTTCACATTATTTAAAGTAACTGATATTGTTTTCAGTCCATGGGCCACTCTGCAATCTAAAAGTTACCATTTTATTTAATATTGCTTGTTGAAAATGTTATTGATACATCAATCCCATCATCCTGTCCCATCCATCGGTATTTGTTTGCACTTAAAGAAGTCCTCCAAGTTTGGGGAATACAATCTTATCATTGTAACAATGGATATATACTGAATTTAAATCACATTAAAAGATTACAGGAAGGGTCCATAGTCTGTTTTACTGGCAATGAAATTGAGATGATCATTTCAAGACTGAATTAATGAAACAAAGCACACTACTTTTTACTTTTATCACTGCAGACAAACTGATATATATATATATATATTATACTTATATTGTTGGTTTTCAAAAGCTATAGTGTGAGGTCTTTAGCCTTTCATCGTGCTATGCTGTCATTTTAAATATGGCGTCTCCTCTTGCCTTCCTGTCTCTCATGCATGACCTCCACTTCTCCATCACTGCTCAGTCTTTCTACATTGATCCAGATCCACAGCCTCCATTACGAAAACCCAACCCTTTCCACCAAGCAGTACAGTTCTGCTCAGTTTGCCACAGAATGGTTTGGAATGGTACACCCAGAAAAAACTTTCCATATGTAAACTACGTAGCTATTTATGGAAGCTGTGTCAGCTTAAAAAGTGGAATTAAAACACAGCTGTCGTAGCCAAGCTGTGTCCCGACAGTAGTTTAAACAAATTTGAAACGAGCAAAACCAGAAAAGGTTACCATTTATGTACTTTGCTTGAATGACATTACATTAACAGACTGCAAAAGACTCAATGATTTGAATAAGAAACAAAAGACAGATGACATAAGAGAACCTAACATTTCAGACATATTTCTGTAGTCCCCGTTTTATTAATACAAGCAGTCAACCGACGTCTCCTTAAGTCAAAATGCCTATTTGAAATGTCAACAGTAGTATGAGCCACACACACACACACACACACACACACAAAGTGCATTCTACCATCCACATTCATACAACCTCCACTTCCTGCAGCAGAGGACTGGATAGAGGGAGAAGTAATTGACAGCGTCCTGCGCACACATCAGTTTAACTCAACAAGAAGTCAGGGCAGAAAATCATTTGAAGACATCCCGCAGTCCCTTCAGATGGAGTCTGCCAGCTTCTCAGTGATCTGCTATCATGTTGCCTGTCTCTTTAGCGTCAGCACTAATAGCTCATAGACACTGGACTGGGACATGGGTGGCTACTGCAGGCCAAGGGTGGCACACACTCAATCAATAATTTACCCAGCGGCTCTCAGCCTTTTGTGTGTGTGCGCGCTTGTGTTTTCTGTTGTGAATTAAGCACTCGTGTGGGCTGCAAATAAGAGGATTTGTGTGTGTGAGAGTGTGTCATGTAGCTGCATGGGTATGCAGACGTGTGTGTGTGTGTGTGTGTGTGTCGGCAAAGTCGCTTTGTGTACAGATGTGTGGTACTCTCAACCTGCTGTGGAGATAGGGCTTTGGCCAATCACAACAAAGATTGGAGGGAAGTTTGAGTGACATAAAAGAGCTGTGTCTGACTGAGATATGATTCAGTCGGTTATATCTCTCTCTCTCTCTCTCTCGCTCTCCTTCTCTCCCTCTCTTACACACACACACACACACACAAAGACGGCTTAACGACATTAAAATGTGTATAATCATTACATCTCCTCTACTTTACTTTCCCATCTCATTTACTTTCCTACTCTCGTTTTATTTCCCATTGCTTTCCTCCTCTGCTCCCATCCTCTCTCCTTCCCATGTTCTGCTCTTTTTTACCCTTCCTTTCCTCTCCCTCTCATATTTCCTTTCATCATCCCTGTTCTCTTCTCTTCCTTTCCACCTCTCCCCTGTCCTTTATTGCTTTCCTCTGACTGACCGATCAGAATCCTCAGTCTTGGACTAACCGGACACACAAACACACAGAGAAAATAGTAACTCCCGGCGTGGTGACCACAAGAAATCCGTGGCACTTGCTCACTTTAACGCACGGATGTACTCACATTGTCTGAGACGTCTTACACACTTGAACATGGACACATGCACAAACGTCACCTCCCCCCCCCACACTGCACAGTAATAGGTTACTGGACATTCGACAAGACAAGGCAGCAGCAGTAGTTAGAAGAGACAAAACAATCCTTTTGTGACAGGTCGTCTCCTTCCTTGCCACTATATGGCACTATGCAAACAGCATGCTGATTGAGGCACGGGGGAATGCGTCCTTATATATAGAGGTGCAGACACACCTGCCCCTCCTCTCTCTCTTCCGTTTCCCTCCGGTGATTGTGGCCTGTTCGGCGTGACCGGTGTGGGTGCTGGCGAGGCCGTTGTGGGCGCACAATCCTTGCCATTCAGGTAACGCACTTTGCCAGTCTGCCATTGTTCATGTGTGCATAAAGCGGGCATTGGTGACGCGATCTCCGTTTTTATAGCGCGATCGGCTGCTGGGGCTGTGGGAAACGCATCGCTCCACCAGAAGCATTTCCTGGATGCGCTCGCCCGCTTTCTTTCGGTAGGTCCTCAATTGTTTGTGGTTTAGCGGCTTTGTCACTCGGTTCCCAGCTGATTATTTCTGATGTGTTTTGGTGTAGCTGGGTGATTGGCACGCAGCACAAATAAATACTCCTCTGTCTCTCCAGGGTGTTACTGCAGATTGGTATGTATAAGTACATTGTTTAAAGATGCTGATGGTACTAAATTATGGGCACTAAATTATGTGTGCTATTCTCATAGAGGCCGTGATAAATTGTTGGCCCGTATTCAGCCACTGTGCCCTGGATCTGCGCTGCTGTTTTGGCTCCGTTTAATTTGTGGATGCTCCGGACTCGCTGTCAGGACTCGCATTCGGGACGTCGACAACTGATCTATTAATAGATACGTCCTGCCCTGAGCAGCAGTGAATGGGGATGAGACTGACATTGTTAAGGGGCATCAATTATTGAAATGTGTTTTATATAGTTTATTATTTTGTATCCTTTTGTGTTTGTTTGTATTTTTGTTATTCTTAATTATTTTGGTTTTCTTCATACCCGTCCTGTGTAGTACTTTTGGCATGTTTTAATGTGTTTCTTGTTTTTGGTTAGGTGCTGTGGCCCAGAGGCGGCAGTCTCGTCCCTGGTGGTGGTCCCCTTCACGATTTCCTTTTGCTTTGATGTGTGAGTGCAGTGTCACGGGTGTTTTAAGTAAAGGACCCTTCCACTTTTGATTTGTCCCTGCCGTCTGGTAAGCTCCAGCCCTTTCCCTTGATTTTTTATTCTTGCGTGGTGCTTATTTTATGTGATTAGTATTATCATTATTATTGTTACTGATGTGTTAGAACTTTTGTTAATTACTTATTTTGGGTTAATAAAGTATCTCTTTAAATTGAGACCATCTCTTGCCCCTGTGGTATTTTTGAACCTGTGTGCCTTATTGATGAGCATTAAGTGTTTGAACTTTAGAATTTCCTGCGGGTGAAACTACCGCGGGTGGCGTTGTCGCAACTCTCCACCACGTCATGCCACACTTTCTATTAATACCAAAGGGCATGGTGGTCACCCGGCCACACATTTAATATTTACGTATAGCCTTTTATAAGAAGACAGGTAAATACTTTAAGAGCGTATGAATTAGCACAAACATTGTTTGTGGTAGTTAATCATTTGGTGATTGATCAGACAGAATGTGAGTACATATAGCAAAAACCATGAAAAAGAATTGTCATGAATGTTGGCGGCTTGCTCTTTGGTCTGACAAAACCAAAATAAATGAGTCTGGATCAGATTGGGTCCAGCATGTGTCGTGTGTGCCTGGACTGAGCCACCACAGAGACAGAACAGAGGTGGAAAATAATTGTAAAACTGGAATCGAAACCCTTTTTGGCTTATATAAGCGTTTCATTCTAATGAAAAATAACACTATGCTTGTTCATACTGATCCTGCATGAGACTCGGTCCGCGTTATTCCCTCGGCCACTTTGCATGATGGTGGCAATAATGACTTCAGCTATGGGACAAGGGAACTGTGTCATTCCATATCCAAAATGCCGCAAAGACTAGACCCAGTTTCTAGTGGTTCTTATTTCTACACAAGCACAGACAACTTTTTTTTTTTTCTTAGAGCCAGTTATCTTTTTAAATGTGGAACTTAAAATTATTGTCAGTCAGTCTCAAACCAACACTTAGCTTCATTTGTTTTAGGAGTGGGCTAAATTTAAATAAAAATGAAACAAAATGATAATAAATTGACCCGATCTTGACGTGAGTTTGTATTTATTGTAATTACTGCATATATAGTCAATCAGACTGGATTGATTTTGTTCCCATAACCATCTATTTAACATGTTTCTGTGTCAGACCTGAGAATTAAACTTAATGAGAGTAATCAGAAAATAGCATCCACCGAGCAATTAAGACAAATTAAAAAAAGCGAGAGAGAGAGAAAAGATTACCTCTCTCAGAGTTGAAATAAAGTTGAGACATATCCCTGGTGACATGGCATTAGAGGATCCAGTGTGTGTGTGTGTGTGTGAGTTTACATCCCCTCTTCATGAATGTGCTTGAATATGTGCAAACGTGTGTGCGCTCACACTGGGCAGCTTTCCTTCCCCGAGGCTCTGAGTGTGGGTGTGTTTCTGCAGCCTCTGTGTCATTAGCCTTCAAACATTAACAATGTTGTTGATCAGCAGTTGTTTACAAACCGCCAGGAGGATGGAACTAATTTGATCACTCACCAATCCCCTGTCTCCCCCTCTCTGGAGACCGCTTCAATTTGAGCTCCGTGCACGGTCTCCACAGCAGACTGCCACAAGTTAATTCTGACAGCAATCATGAACATTGTGTTCCACTCCAAGTAATTGAGAGTCGAAAAAAATAATGGATCTCGCCAAATCATCTGTTCCCCGAATCACTTAGTTGCATCTTCATTAGGAACTTCATCACTATTTCTTTACTTCTCTGGCTCTCTAACACTATTATTGTTTTAACAAGCAGGTTATTGAAGATGCAGTTTTTCTATCTATGTCAAAATGAACTAAAACCTAAGACACACAATTGGATAATACATAATGTGTAGAAAACTAGGTTTCTTTCTTCTTTCTGCTCTGTTTCATTCTGAATGTTATAGTTTTAATCTTTGTGTTAAGTTATATTTCTCGATGAATGAAATGAAGTAAAATAAATAATAACAATAATTTGGATTTTTGACCTCTGACAGAATGAGATGAATGAAAACATTAAAACTACAGTTACTCTATTATATACAGTAATCCCAAAAGTAAAAGGTCTCCATTTTGAATGAAATCAATCTGCCAATGTCATGTGCTGTATAAACTCCTCAAAGAAAGTAGAGCAGATTTACTTTTTGGCTGAAATACGACACCACGGCAGTGTGGCGAATTCTGTTCTTTTCCAACAATGTCGTTTTCCACTGTGTACAAACAGATTTCACTGAATACTCATTGTCAGACGTGTCCACTGCCTTTGTGACTCAGACCACCGCTGTGATTTTGTTGCCTAAAGAAAAGACGCGAGACTGTGGATGTTTGTAAACTCCAGTCTCCAGTCTGGTATGTTGCGTGCTTCGTTCGCTCACCATTCACTCCAATCACCTCCTGGTGACTCGAGGAAAATATCTGAGCATAGTCCAACCAACAATAGTCTGTGAATAAATAATGTTCATTTTCTCAACTGTGGCAAACTATTTGCATTAAAATTGTTAACAGTTTACGACTCGTAATCCCCTCAGGCCGGGTCATTTCCATTTCATTTTCCTCTTTGTCTGATCAGTTCACAGTTGTATAACTCATAACTTGTATAAAGCAAATACTTAAGCGTATCAAAATAGCTGATTGAATAAGCAAATGACTAATTTGCTTTTTCAGTGAAGAACAGCATCAATCATATTTACAATTCACAAACGGATGCGACAAAGTAATTAAAAGGTGTTTAAAAATCATTTTGTTCTCAGGGAAAAAAGAACTCCCTCTTTTCACCATTTACTCTCCAGTGTTTAATGATATCACAATGGTCATTAATCATACTGTATATTATAAGCAGACTATCACAGTGTTCTAACCCCCGTTTCCACAGCTGAGTGTCAGCTACTTTCACCTGTGTGGACCTCAGGGACCCAGGGCCAATGAGGCTGCTCCACCCTGTCAGAAACTGCCACACACAGCTCTGTCTCTGGAGTTTTAATGACCCGTGTGTGTGTGTGTGTGTGTGTGTGTGTGTGTGTCTGCACCCTGAAACCTCTACATATGTGGATATATATACATTAAAAGGAGTGACAGAGGAGGAAGGTGCTGAAACATCAGAAAGGACAAAACCCTCAGTTTTTGTGTGTTTACATGTCTGTGTTTATGCATGTGTGTGTGTGTGTGTGTGTGTGTGTGTGTGTGTGTAAAAGAGGAATAATAAATCCTTCTTGTCGCCGGCTGCTGTCCGTCTCAGATTTTTCTCCTCTGTGCCAAATGGACAGATAATAATCACATTATGAGTGTCACACCTTCTCTTTTCATAACCTCTCCATTTTTATTCTTTCATTTCTCTTCTTCTCTCATTGTAATTCACACTTTTCTGACACTTGTTTTTTTTTCCCTGTAAGCCTCGATTGAAAGAGGCTCTGAGTCCCACAATGTCACAGTCACACACACACACACACACACAATCAAAAACTAAATAGATAAAAAAAAGAAATGTCTTCTAAATTTCTAAAATATTTATTGACATCTCAAATAATGCTGGGGAAAATATCCTTTGCAAAAACATTTGGAAACAAATAACTTAAATTCTGTCATGATTCAGCTTTTCTCTTACAGTAAATCCAATCATTTTCCATCAGAAAAGGAACAACTAAGTAAAAGTACTAATTCCACATTGTTAGATAAATGTCTTACTGTTGAAGCTGTATCAAAAATATCAAAACTACAAGTAACCCACTGAACTAGTATACAGAGGGTTAAAACTGTATTAAGTTTATTATGGATTAATCTGCTGATAATTGAATATTTAATTACATTTTTAGCATGTAGTTGCTGATTAATAACACATAAAAACAGATAATAATCATCACCTGATCTTTTATATTGTATACTGCTGGGTATAAAAGTGCACCATAGTTACTTTGTACATTTTACATAACATATGCAGTAACTACTGCATAGCTGATTAATGTAATGTCGTAAAACAATATATATATTTAACTCCTGTTTCTTCATGTAAACACTTCACTATTGGCAGTACAGTGGCATTCATATGTGACACACCACTGGATTTAATACTAAAATATACCTAATAAGACATAATCCTTTAAAATAGCAAGGGTTTCAGACGTTACAAATGAACCTTTCTTTATACTGCCAGCTCAAACTGACAGAGCAATTTCCTGGATCTCATTTTTTTTTTTTTCTCTGATCATGATTTTATCTGAAAAAGGATTTAAACAAATCTGAAGGCTATAATCGTCCAGGGACGCTTTGCTTTGAAGAAAAAAGTAAACAATGGTAACAGTAAGCAGAATGAAACCACTTCAGACTTTAGATAAGATACAAAGTGTCTGCTAGGTGTGTTGTGCTTTTCTTTCTTCTTCAAAAACTGTTGAACTGTTCACTGTCTTAACTATTTTGTGTTTGAACACAAAGAGCCAACATTTCCGGTAATTACATATATTTAAATAACTTCCAACCAGATAATTTTTTTAGTATTTTCTATGACCAATTCTCACTATTTTAAGCGGGTGTGAACATTTTTATTTTTTAATTTCTGTTCTGGTAGCAGGATCATGTTTTTGTTTTTTTTTGTTTTTTTGCTGCACACTCAAACATAAATCACAGCAACAGTGCAGCTCACAGAGGGGGGAGGCCACGCTGTGGTCCATTGACTGAGCAACTGAGCAAAGGAGAAAACTAACCCACATGTACTCTATGCACCAATCCTTCTGTGTCTGTGTGTGTGTGTGTGTGTGTGTGTGAGGCACGGCTGGGTCGGCTGAGCTGAGTAGATGTGACCAGCCTAAGTGTGTGTGTCTCATATCAGTGTGTCCTCGATTGCTCTCACTGTATGGAGCACTTGAGCCTATTCTTCAGTGGCACTGGGGGGCATGCACACACACACACACACATACTACACACCTGCAGACACACACACACACACACACACACACACACACACACACACACACTCAGTGTTTTGATGTAAACTCAAGTGGACGAGGGGTCCAGTCAACCACCCTCCATCGCTTCCCTCCCCGCGACACTTTTGATAGCATGTCACGCAACCCTGTGCTCTCTCTCTCTCTCTCACACACACACACACACACACACACAGACCCACACTCATGTCATGCTCTCAGCCTAAGATCTGCACCTTTGTCAGGGGAGAACCACTTAAGCACGCTCATATTCACACACATATTCACATCCATGCCTGACTTTCTTTTTCTTTTCTTTTTTTGTCTCCTCTCCATCTCGTGCAGGCCCCTCCCCTCTGTGTCCTGTCTGGTCTCGTGTGTGCGTGACTGCAGCTGACTTTGGTGGGGACGGATTAGCACGGCGACCCAGTTTGGTGCCAGAAGAGACGAGACATCAGACGTGGAGGATATACAAGTTTTTTTTTTTGTTTGTTTGTTTGTTTATTTACCCCTGCCTTGTCACTGCAGACTTGCTTTCAACTGTAGTGGTGTGTAACACTTAATAAAATACAAGGTGGAAACATCACCTCCTGTTGTATGTATGTATGTATGCTGTTTTCAAACGCTTTTATGTATTTTTTCCCCCCTCATAAACACATTTGTAACGTTGTGTAACTTACACCAGCGTGATGCATTTAAATCTGCATTAAAATGTGGGTAAAAACAGTTCCATAAATGCGACTCATAGTGGTTTTACCTTCTGCCCTTTCTTCTTCCTTTTCGTTAGAGACTCACTTTTGAATTTCTGTGCTCATACTAATCGCCTGCTGCTAATTATAAACAGTGTGCGAGTGGCCACCTGACGCAGACACACGCACACACTCCACTGTCACACGTATTTTGACAAGGAGCTCTCATTGCCACTGGCCTCAGATTGGGAAAACACAAATAGACATTTGTTAAGGGTATGTATGCGTGTGTGTGTGTGTGTGTGTGTGTGTGTGTGTGTGTGTGTGTGTGTGTGTGTGTGTGTGTGTGTGTGTGTGTGTGTGTGAAGGTGTTGTGAGGAAGGGGAGGAAGGAGGAGGAGGACGGAGCAGAGGGTACAGGCAAACTGGTGTTGCGTGTCTCGTTCACCTCATTTAGCTGACAAACTGCTTTTAGAGTTTAATTATCCATCGCGCTGTGATTAATAGGTTTTAATTGCAGTAACCCATGGCAACCTGAAATATGCGCAGGTCTCCGAATGAGGTCGGCCCCTTCAAAACCCCGTGAAAAAAATTAAAAGAGGCAAAAGCAAACGCCGAGTTGTTAAGAAAGAAGGGAGCGAGGATCAAGAATGTTTGCATTTCAAACATCTCCTTTATTATTCATCAGCATGAGAAGAGTCTCGAGCTCAGACAGATGACACACACAGCTGTTTTCTCAGTATTTACCTACTTGAGAAAATTATTGCGCCTCAGAATAAAAAAAAAGCTTTTGACCAGACCTTGAACTCAGTCACTTATTTATTTATTTATCTTTTTTTTTTACACGAGCCACAGCCAGAGCTTCAAACAGACTCTTTGATTAGACAGAAGGGTTGGAACTTTTCCAAATTCTCGCGTTGTTTCAAAAGGCTTCTTTCTTTCTGAAGACACTTCTGCCGATGCTGTGAACTTGGAGACGACTTCTACACTGTTTATTAAATGAGCAGCTTACGTGATCTTTGCGACTATACGGGAGAGAGGACGACAGATTTGATTTAACAAACAAAAAGCGAAATAAACAAATGTGTCAAATGTACCGTTCTTCCCCCTGATCAGAATGTTTTTACACGGTCATCAAATGAGATAAGAGTCACACATGGTTTCTTTTAAGTCCTGCTTCCCTCTTGGTCCTGTTTTTACACCAATGCAAGAAGCTTTGGAACAGGTGGGTATTTTCCGTGACATTAAAAGTCGCATTGTGCGAGTATTTTGGTGCCCAGTGCTGAATGTAGAGTGCAAATGTCTAGCTCCGTCTCCAGCCAAATGAACCCAACTAACCTTCTAATATGCAGTTTTCAAGAAATGTCGTGGAGTAAAAGTGAAAGATCTTAAAAAACATAAATACTGTAATTACTGGAGTACTGCACTGTTTACGACATGTCAAAGGTTCATTCTCTTGCAGTTATTAAAGTATCTAATGGTTCTGTTTGGACCCTCAAAGCACCTTCTTAATGAATAATCCTGGCCTTTTAAATACAGAAAAAAAAGCAACCTAAAACACATTATTTGCATGTATGATTGCCCAGCCCAAGTCACTCAATGACTCTGCTGCTGTTTGTTCTGCAGTGATTCAATATGTAGCCGCTGTATCTTATTTCAAGTCATACTTTTGTTATTGTAGTTCATTTCTATGAGACATGTGGGAGGTTAATTCAAAACAAAGCAGCCAAAGTGAGTTATTGGTATTCAGGGGCAAAGTGTGTCATTTGAGAATAAACTCATAAAGACACAGAAATAACAGAATCATTTTTTTTAAATGTAAATAAACTATTCAAATCAACGTAACTGTTCTTCTTCATTTTAAACACTGAATCCCTGCAGTCATAAAGGCAGGAGTTTCAATCACTAACATTACCTTACACTAAGTCCAAGTTTTCCCTGAGCAACAAATGGCCAGAAGTTAAATTAAGTGAATTGGTTCCCACTCTCTTTATGCAGATATTGTGAATCTGCACCTAGATAAGCGTCTGCAGCACAGAGCTGATTATCTCCTTCACCCAACACTGACACTGCGCACACTGATGTCACTCTCTCACCTCCTCACTCTCTCATCGGACGCTAACTGGAATGTTTCACTCATGTGTAACACATTCTCCATGTTTATCACTGCTGTTACGATCAGTTACAAACTCATTGACTTGCTGCTGCCTTCTAAAGCCCTGTGAAGTAAAATATATATATATGTATATATATATATATATATATATATACATATACATATATATATATATATATGTAGATGCACTACTTTTTTCTGCATCAGACAATAACTCAACTAAAACTGAGAATACTATTATTATTATTATTATTATTATTATTATTATTATTATTATGCAGGCAAATGTCAACTAATACAAAACCCATCACTCGCCCTGCTTTGAAAATACTGTATTTCATGACTGTTGGAGGTGTGAGCAAAAACAAATAAGATAGGATTAAAAACTAATAAATAAAAATTGTTCAAATATGGAGAGCAAACAGAAAACTGCTTATCAGGTTGCAGCTCAGAACCACAGCTCGGCTGACGTTCACCTCTCTGACCTCCCACTCTCTGCAGAGTTAACACTTTGTGTTGCTCTCCATCCTCTGGATCACCCTTTTTCTCAGCATTTTGTTGTGGTGGAGAAACGCGGTTTTGTGGTAAGGTTTAATTTGAGTCTTTAGTGGAGACTGCGACCTACAGTACACCTATACTGTCAGTGAGAAACTCGCATAATAATAATAATACTTACTGAATACCTTTTCTTTCTTGCTCCTTTGCCATTTAATCTATTTTATGAACTTTCATTATTTTATAGATCACCTAAAAAAAAAATCAGTTAACAGTTCCCACACGCAGCGTGTGGATTGAGTGCATTTGATTGAAGACATAAGAGAGAAGAGAAATTGTCCGTAACCCCAATGATGGAGAAGTGTGACATATGTCCATTCATTCCCCTTTCCTCCCAGAAGTCTGCTTTATTACAGCTGAACAGGGAAATACTGTTTTTGATTGATTTGCAGCTGATGGATATTTTAACAGGATTACAAGATGTCGGTTCTCTGGATTGAACCATTAAAGAAGTTGGTGAAGTAAAGGCGTGGGTGTGCATTGTAGCCGAAGAGTTTAAAACCTTATTTTGGTCCAAGTGCAGTCCATCTATGTAGTTCTTATGTCCTGTATGACATGTTTAGGCAAAAAGCTGTATTGATTCTAATATTATTCTTGCCGCATGGCCCCATATACAATATGTATACATATATATATATATATATATATATGTATATATAGATATATAGATATAGATATATGTATACATATATCTATATAGATATAGATATATGTATATATCTCTAACCCAGATCGGAGTCATATCAAAAGATAGGGAGAAAAAAAGAAGAAGAATGAATTCACCTCAAAGAAAAAGCGGCAAATGTCCCTAAACAACACCAAACAGGTCAGATATGAAAGTACATAAAGTTAACTCACCCACGCAGGAGTCTCTGTGCTCCTCAAATCCGGCGGAGCACACACACCTCCCGATGGGTACCAGCCACTCGCCCTCTGCGCTGCAGTACATCTTGGGTGTGTCTCGCTCTTCGGCGTGATCCAAACACTGACCCCTGACCTCCACCAGCGAAGAAGAGTCGGCACCCGTGACCACGTCGGTGAACACGGCCAGGTTGCGGCTCACACCCACACAGCGCTTGTAGTACACCCGCACTGAGGTTAGTGCGATGCAGGCGCCGATGTCCTGGAACGCCAGGTAGAAGCCTCGCTTGTTGAGAGGGCCGACGCCGCGCACCTGTGAATGTCACAGGTTCTAGTGAATTAAAGCATAATCTATGCTGCTTGATTCCCGCTTCATGTCCAAATAATTATTGCAAATAAAAAGAAAGGAAAAGGGTTTTTTTTACAATTAAGAGAAGACAAGATGACAGTCACACACATACTTTAATAACTATATGAAAATGCATGCGTGTATTATGACACTAAAAACCCTTACTTTACCATTTGTTGTCATTTAATTTCGCACTAAAAATAGAAGTTATTGTTCTGTACAGACTTGCAGTGCATACTCTACTTTCAGTTGTATAATACACAGGACACTTTGCATATTTATGAAGCCTCCCTGAGATTGCATAAACACGCAAATGTTCAGAAAGTTTCATCACTTTTTCTGCTAAAAGCTCAAACAGTGGTTGCTAAAGAAAACACAATGACTTTACACGCAGCCTTGATTCAATCTCTGGACCGGTGTTCTGTGTTGTGCCTTGGCAGCAGTCATTAATCAACTGCTACGCTTCCAAACAACATCCTGGGAACATGGATGTTATTACGTTTTTATATCCTTGTTTTGTTTGCGGGTTTTTTTTTGTGTGTGTAAAATACCACATCACAGTTGACTGTCTTGTTAACATCCAGTAACTGAACAAATGCATTATTTAAAAGTGTGTTGTGGAAGCATATAAAAATATAAGGAGGACACCATCTTTTTCTCTGGCACTGAAACAGAGTCGGAGAGAGTTAAGTCATTTCTCACCGACTCTAATTGACTTGAAAAGCTCCTGTAAATTCAAAGAATGTCATAAAATGACAGCTGAAAATGTGTGACGACACTGGAGACAGTGACACAAACTGCAAAGGTAAGTCATGTATGATTTAGTTGTAGCTGTATTCTGTTTAGATACAAACCAAGCATTGTTTCTAGGTTTGTGAGTTAATTAGCTTATGGCAAAATGAATTCACAATTATTCAAATGACAACAAACCAACAACCATTGTTCATTTGTAGAGCTGTTAATAATGCAAAAGATTAAGAGAAATAACGCACGATGTACAACACAGCTAATCCTTTACAACATCTTCTTCTCTACATGCCCTGAAAGGTCAGAACAGTACATCAATAACACCACAAGATGATTACATTAATCGACAGCAACACAACATTTGTAAGAAACCCCCTCTATTCTAAGATCAGCTATTCAACAACAGATTAAAGTTAAAAAACCCCTAAAGGTTTTGTTCTTTGTCTAGGGCTCCAAAGTCCCATGAAAAATCCATCCCTGCTACAGAGTCAGTGTGTGTTTACGCTGTGTTTTCACTCGCACGATAACATCCGTGGAAGAAAAGGAAAGAGACACACACACGCTGCCTCGGTGAGATGATTTTCCTGTACGCTCCGCTGTTCATTGCTCGTCACAGGATGTAATCTGTTTACAGACAGATCTATTTACGCCTTTGAAGGAGCCCGCTGAAACGCCATTACCATCACCTAATTAATAGCTTTGTTAACAAACCGAGAGAGAGTGGATTGCGTGGACTTTTCAAACGGTGTGCTAATTAGACAGCTAATTACTATTACAGGAAAGCTTTTGTCTCAATTTCAGGTAAATGACAGGAATTAAACGTATGCTGTGTAATCAAGCTCAGCACTTGCCATTTAAGGTGTCCCAGTTTGTTGGTTTTTTTTCCCCCATGCGCTGTGTTCATTCAATATTTTTTTCCGTTATGTACAGGGCACCGCTTTAGCTCATTTGGCTAAATAATAAAAATAATAAATGGAGTTGTTGAAATGCAAATACCTACATCCACCATTTATGACCCAATTTTTAAGCTCGAGTTGAAATGTTTCAAGTCAAGTGCATGATGTGAATGATGCAAAATCTGCATGTATTGCATGTAACAGTAAATACATGAAAAGCTGAACAGCTTTAGGACGCATAGGCTGTTGGACATGGACATCTTCACAATTAACTTTCCGTTTGATTTCAAGGTGGACTGAGATTTTATTGTGTTTCTCCTTTAGCTGCAATAAATAACATAACCAATAATACAGCAACTCAAACTGTTATTTTTAAAACTGAGTTCAATCTAAGAGCTGGTGACTCAGTTAGAATCTTAAGTACAAGATTATGCACAAACATTTAGCCAAGTATAAGTTTGAGCCAGAAACATAGAACAGTGTGAAGAGGCTCCAGGTTTCATATATATTTTTTTTTTTTAATGGAAATAATGACATAAATTTGGAAAGCTGGTGTGATTTCCTGCACTACACTTAATATGACAAGCCAACATGATATGAATAGTTTTACTCGGCATGTGTGTGTGTGACTGGAGAGACTGGAGTAGACTATTATGACTCAATGATATTCTTTATTGTTGAAAAATGAAAAGACCAAACTCAGGCATCGAAGAGCCACATTATCTGTGGCAACCAACCATAACTGAAAGCAGCTCTGTTTTTAAATAACGGTTCAGCTGGAAACGACTATTCACTGTGTTCCTGAAAGCAGCAGAAAACGGTGCTTTTCTTGGGGACTGTCAACCCGAGTGTGTATGTTGGACTGAGTCGAAGTAAACTACATTATGTTCACTATGTTACAGTCCTGTCCTGCCAAGTAGGGTATTGGCGCGAAGAGCCTGAATGAATGCTCACTTGTTGTATGAGTCACTGTTCTAGTGTTCTTGCTGCAGCACTTACCTCGGTGTTGAGTTTAAGCCGGCGTACTCCCAGGTCCACTCCGGTGAAGCTCTCGTCAGCAGCAATGGTGTCAATCTTTATGAACTGGTTCTCCCGTATGGTTGAGCCCACCGGTCTGTCAGACTCGTAGTAGAACATGTTGAAGGTTTCCTGTGAACATTAAAAGACAAAACAAAGACCTACAGCTCATTTGAGTACTGTGTGTGTTCATGAAATGAAACCTAAATCAGATTGCAATTACCTCTGAGGGGTGATTTGGGTCCTCCAGGAAATTAAAGCCAGTCTGGAGTGACATGTTTAAAATGTATTTTAAAGGATGTGATGTTTCTCCATTTGTGCTCAGGCCAAATGTTCTTCTGCTCAGTTTGAAATGAAGGCTTTTGTTTAGAGAAAGTCAACAACATGTGGAAACAATACCAACACTTACATATTTTATAGGACTATTTGAAAACCAAATAGTCAATAACTAATAACTTTTTCTATAGTAAATATTGACTTACATTTTGACAAATCTGATATTATATATCTTACAAATATCCACAAATGTGTAGGCTTTTAGCTCTTAGACTGTTTTTCTCAAGTGTGTACATAGAAATAGGCAAGTCCTTCAGTTCTGAATAAGCCTCTTAGATAAGAAGTAAAATGTCATCAGGAAACATCCAGTCCAGTTGCCTACATCTCTTGAAGATAGTATGAACGGCAGGAATTGTGACCTTCACAGATAATAGAGACTGTAGATTTTCAGTGGCAAAATGCCATCCAGAACAATAAGTTATATGACCAAATGTGAAGCAAAATATTAGATTTAACCACATCCCCTTTTAGTCTTAATCCCACACTCAAAAAGTGTAAAGAAGGACTGAAACATTCTATATCCTACACCGTTGTTTCAATGATAACTGTGCCTGTTAGCAGGATGTGGCCACTGACGTGATTTTGCCCCTGTGACTGCTGCCAAATTAAAATTGTACTAACTCCCACTTCTAAAAATATATCTTAAAATTTAAGGTATTTTCAGGGTTTTTTTTTTTTCTTTTCCAACATTACTTTCTCAGGCTTTGCTGTCAGGTCTATGTTTGGTCATTTAAATGACTTTTCAGCTGCCATCTGTAGCAGATGAGCACAGTGTATAAAACTGACCAAATGTCATAAAAGTCCATGAAGCAAAGAATGTACTTGAGTAATTATGTTTAAAGGCCATGTGCAGTATACATAATCACAAAGAACTACATCGATTAACCCTAACCCATCAATTACTTAAATAATCGGCAACTATTTTGGTAACTGATTAATCATTTTGAGTGTTTTTTCGAATGTAATTTAAACTAGTTTTTATGATTATTAAGCTTTTTAAATGTGAATATCTTTCTTTGCTCCATGTAACGAAGAAAGAACCTCATCATTTCCAGATTTGAGAAACACTTATTTAACATTTTCTGACATTTTATGGACCGCATGATAACTCGATTAATCGAGAAAATAATCTAAAGATATATCGATTGTGAAAATAATTGTGAGTTGCAGCCCTACAGCCAACCCAAAGCAGTAAGAAATTAAAACTATATGTTTAAGTATTTGTTTATTTATCTACATCTACATACATACATATCTATTTATTTACCCCAACCGTCTTGTCTCACCTCAACCCTACCCCTAATATTATTCTAACCCTGACCTGTAGTCTTAGTCTTCAAAGCGACATTTGAATAAGTGAGGACTAGATAAAATGTCCTCATATTCACTTAAAGAGATGCACACACACACACACAGACACACAGACACACACACACACACCTTGCAGGTGCCCAGTACTCCTGGCATGCTGTTGCAGTCTCTCAGGGTGAACTTGACCTCGATGTAGATTCTCCTGGCTCCATCCCGAGGGAGCCAGCCGGTCCTCAGCCAGTTGTTCTGGCTGGGACTCATCACATTACAGACCTGATTCACAGTAACATAATCAGCAGCAGCAACAACATCAAACAAACACAATATACAGCGAGGAAATAAAGATGCTATGTGAATTTATCTCAAAGGTTTTGGATTTTGGTTTCTATCTTAGCACCTTGAATTTGTATTCTGCAAAATAAAAACTAAGCGACCACTGATCATTTATAAGTTGACCTAGTAGTATTTTTTTATTATTATTATTACTATTAATAATCTGATTGACCTGATTATTTCCTTTAAGATATCAGACAATAATGAGACATCTCCATTTAACTTTAATTTAAAGTATCCTAACCACCTCATTTTTGTTTAACCAACCGTCACCATTTCAAGTGAAATGTGAGGCGCTGGAACTTTTAAATTATGGCATTTCTGCATTAAAATGGACTTCGCTGACGCTCATTAATCTACTTTTCATTTCAGCTCAACCACAAACAACATGATTACAGAGGAAACTGATTAATTATATTGTCTATAACACAAAATGTCCCTCAGGACACAAGCGATACAGTATATTTCACTCAAGTTGATATAATAATCAATTGTAATGAAACTTTCCAGCCTACCCCACAAAGAGAATATTACAAACCTGGTATGTGTGAATGGGACTGAAGTACTCGTCCATCTCATTAATGGCGTCCCACTGTGCAGGGAGAGCGAGAGTGTGGTTAAGTCACATGTTCACACGTCTACACATTTTACAGATTTATATACAGCAAATAACTCGGCTGCTCTCTATATTTCCCACATGATTAGCTGTACCTGAGTCTCCCTAACCACACTGGAAGATTATTAGCTTTGACTTCAAATGAAACTTGTGACGACTCCTGTCACACGGGCGGCAGTCGCATTAGTGTGACAGGTGTACGGTATGCAACGTTCAAATCTCTGAGAAGAAAAACACTCTCTTTTTTTTTCCCAGACGATTGGTAGTGACTTCAAACCCTACTACCTATTCACTTTGAAGGAAACACTTCCTTGTGTAAAAAAAAAAACATTTTAAAAGTCTCCGTAAACACAGTTAAACTGCCGTAAAATATGCTGATGCGTTCCACTGCGGCGTTCCGGTGAGCAGCAGTTAACACATGCAATCATGTGTTCTACATTTCAGCATGTTGGAATTCACTTAATGTAATTCCGACGGGACACATTCCCCCTTTAATGAGATGCCCCTCATGTATATGATTAGATTTACATTGTTTCCTGAATGCCGCTGGCAGCCAATAATAGCATCATGAGTAAGAAACATTAGGTGAAATGTGTTGGTATTTCTAAATACGATCTCCCATGTACCGGGAGAAATCACAAGACCATTTCACTCTTCCTCCGTGTGTCTCGTGAAGGCATAAGCTGCACTTCTGCATACCTTAATCTACATATGCCTAGAAAATGCCCAGGAGATGAACCTCCTTTTTGTTTCCCTTTTCAGTGTATACTGTATGTAAATCTCAGCCCCACCCCATAATGTATCAGTCAGTCTATGTTTACTACAAGATATACATGTAAACAAGGTATTTACACATCAGCATTGTACGCTGGAAACATACACTGTATAATTAGCTGTAACCATCATACAGATTTTAAACAGCCAAATCCGCATGGGGCAACAATTCCATAAAGAGGTGTTCATCTCAATCTCATGAGGTTATCTGTGAACACACGCCTCGCCTTCATAAACACATTATAGCTGGGCATTGAATACATTTTTTTTCAACATCTGGACTTTGATAACGATTCCTGAACAATATTTTTTTCCAATACCCATTTTGTTAAAACCTGGCACAGTCCTCTTCTTGCAGTTAAACAGGGAGCAGCTCTCAGCTCTCATATTTATTCTGTGCACTTTAGATTGTCTTGACATCATGCCATTCATTAAATAAAGCACCTGCGTCTCAAAACACAACACAAACATGTTATGTCCTGTCTTCCTCTTCTCCTTTGTGAGCCCTGTTAGATCTTGGTCCAACGAAATGCTGCATGCTCATTGGCTCGGTGATGCTGGTGATATTACGTCTTTAGGAATGAAATTTGATCTCGAATAAGGACAACGACAATATTTTCAACATTAGGTGAAACAAAGAAAGTTCATCACCCATTAGATACTGCAAAAGTATTAACGTTAGATACCCAGCCCTATTCATGAGGTGATGTAGCAATCAACAAGAATGGCAAAACTAGTGTCAAGTGGTTTGAGGGGTCAACGAGGCTAGAAAAGCGTTTCACAAATACAGACCACTTTACTACATTGACGATATATATATAACCTGGCAGAGCTGCTATTAGTTGATAAATTAGCGTCCATGTTTGCTAAATCTCTACAATGTAGGTGTTGAGAAAGATGACTTATAATGGACCGTGTTAAAAATAGCGCAGTTTCCTTTTACACACATTGCAATTCAGCAATAACCCTTTCCCAACCTCTATTCATGGTTTTCATTTGCAAGTGCAAATCCACTTGCAAAGTTACATGGCAGATTTTGATGTGAGGTTCCTCTTTAGTGCTCCTGTATTTGAGGAAGCCCACCACGGCATAGTCACAGAGGAAATTGATGTTCTTTCGACTGGTTTATTCATGGTAACATGGAGACACAATTACAGGGTGTCAAAGGTTTATGCCAACATCTTAACCTAAAGTGCAGGGGAATGGATTTTAAAATCACCTGTGTTCCCTCTCTACTCCTGTTGAAATAAGAAATGCACTTGCAGAGGTCATTGAAAAGACAAACAATAAAGGCGATATCATGGGTTAACAAAAAGAGCACGTGATTTATTTAATAGAAGGGGAAGCAGAGCAATATTCCTGTTTGAATTTTGGTATGTGCCCAATTATGCAAGACTCCAGAGCCAAACCTGGCAATTTCCTATTGTCGAAGGAGGAATCTGGATTTGATCGTTTAAATCCGATGATCATATTATGCAGGTTAATGACATGGGAGAGGGCAATCTAAATTACATAAAGTTAATAACTGTGTGTACTGTACACTTGTGCAAGTGCATGATGAGTCATCAAACAAAAAGTGTTTTACTGAAGAAGATTCTAATATGGCAATAATTAAAGCATTATTACCTCTGCCAAGGAGGTTAATTTTTTTAGTGCTGCTCCCTTTAACGTGGGAGGACAATGCAGAGCACTTTCTAGCTATTATCGTTTTGCACAAACTCTATTTAGCAGATACCAAGCGAATTAACACAGGGACGCAATTAGAACGTGGAGAATTTATTTTAGATTCAAGCACGTCCTTAATGGTGACCTCATCCTGCATGAGGACACGAACATAAAAATCAGACCAATAAAGCCATCACAGTTCTTTTATTAATCACAGCCTCCTACACTTTCAGTAAAACTGTACAGCTTTTTCTCCATAGCTAATATTCTATTATGTAGTTTGACCTCATAAAAGTTATAGTCGGCATAACTTTTATGGTGTGTTGGCATTATTAATGAATAACTCCATGCTAACAATCAATCCATCCATTTCCTACCATTTCATCCTCCACAAGAGGGTCACAGGGGGAGCTGGAGCCAATCGTAGCTGACTGAGGGCAATTGCATAGGGCCAGGAACATAATAGA
Organism: Solea senegalensis; assembly: GCF_019176455.1. Classification (NCBI taxonomy): domain Eukaryota; kingdom Metazoa; phylum Chordata; class Actinopteri; order Pleuronectiformes; family Soleidae; genus Solea; species Solea senegalensis. The sequence goes on from NC_058029.1 coordinate 18,238,844, forward strand.
GACAAACAACTCTCACACTCACACCTATGGCCTGATTTCTTGGACTTCTTTTGGACAAAAGTCAGACAAAAGTCACCAGCAACTACACCAAGTGCCTGCCCAAGCGAAAACCACATAGAAAACCACATAAAAATTGTCACCAACGAGCTCCAAAATCATTTGACCTACAATAAACTCTAGGGGGAGTTTCAATCATGGGTTCAGGGCAAACTACAAAACCAAAACTGTATTTACAATAGTCAAAAATGACCGGCTCATTGCTGCTCACTCTGGTTACCTCAGTATACTCCCCGGCCTCTTGATGGTGTCCCTCAAGGTTAGATTCTAGGTCATCATCTACATCCATCCACTTGGTCAGAATCATATGCAACCATGGCCTCAATCTCCAATTCTGCACATCAATAAACAAGCTCTACATCCATCTCAAGCCCTCTGACACCTTACCCCACACAACCTCACAGCCTATTAAACCAACATCAACACATGGATGACCAGCAACTGCCTCAATCAGAACCAATACAGAGCCAACACCGTTGTCTCCCCATGCCACACTCCACAGAATCTCTCTGTCACAAAAGTAAACCTCAGTTACAGCACCCACATTGTATGTGTATTACCAAAACAGCTTTCTCCCATCTGAAAAATTCTGCTAGATTCTGACCCTCTCTCTCTCCCACTCCGTTACTGAAACCCAAACACATGCTTTCGTTGCATCCCACCTGGACTTCAGTGCATCCTCACACGACTTAAACAGACTTCAAAATATTCTAAATGCAGGTTTCATTCCCATGATCACTTCATAATAAACACAACCTGGCACTTCCATACCTCTCAGTCCTTCTCCACCCCTACATACCATCACAGCATTACTCTGACAACCACAACCCACCGTGTGTATTGTTTGTACTGTGTTATTGATTGTATTCTTTTAATTATTTGTATTACCGGTATTAAATGCTCTATTTAAAGTATCCTGGGTGTCTTAAAAGATGCTTCAAATTATTATTAATTATTATTATTACTAATGTTATTAAACCACATTTCATCTGTGCCAATAAATGACTACCACCTAAAGTTTTTGTGTTTCTATGAAGCTGTTTCTGTGGCAGGAAGAGAAAATGACAATTATTTCATGGACAACAACAACAACAACAATAATAATGATAATAATAATAATAATAATAATAATAATAATAATAAAAATAATCTCAACAGATGTAAACAGACATTGTGAGTCATTCAGGGAATATGGCTTCCTGCTGCTATACCAGGAGTAAAGGAGCTCTCTTTCGGATGAGCTATATTGAGGAATACTGCTGGGTATTGAGAATCATTTGTATTCATCTTATGCTCCTTTGAATCATGGTCACAATAAAATTCAACCTTCAACAATATACAGAACTGATTATTTTGCAAGTATTACAAGAACGAGTCAATTTGTATGCCTGTGTGCTTAACCCCAGTGTTACCCATGATCCTGCTGAGCTGAGGATCCTTACACAAGTGGCAGAGTAATTGAAAGAGAAAGTGTCGACCCCAGGAAGCTTTGTGCCACTCCCAGCTGAACTCTGCCCTGGATAAGACAACTGGGCTTTCCATGGAAGCTTCTCCAAGTCCTCTCCTGAGCCCCAGCTCGCACACATTCACACACACACACACACTCACACAACCCACTCGAGGCGCCACTACCCAAAAATCATTGGGATAATTAAGATGTAGGAAGTCTCACCCTTCCTTCCCGTCTTCATCTTCCCGTCTTTATCAGTTAAATTGAAACTGTCCTTGAACTTGTGAAGACCTCATCTAATTAGTGGGGTGTATAACCTCTCTAGCGCCCTCATTATTCCTGTCTTGTCATGACTCAACCCCCCACTATATATACAGTACCGCGCAAAAGTCTTAGGCCACCATTAGCTTTGCTGTGTTAGAAACACTGTAATGACCATACAGTATAATTATTCTCAATCACACATTGGTCACTTAAAATAACGCTCTTTTTCAGCAAATAAAAACAGATTCTACAGGTTAAAGCATCAAGTATTTAGTGTAACCTTACCCTTAGCGCAGTGTTTCTCAATCCTGGTCCTCAGGACCCACTGCCCTGCATGTTTTCAAAGTTTCCCTGCTCCAACACACCTGATACAAACGAACGGGTCGTTATCAGGCTTCTGCAGTGCTCATTTGAATCAGGTGTGTTAGAGCATGGGAAACATCTAAAACATGCAGGGCAGGATTGAGAAACACTGCCTTAACAGCACCACCATGGAGTGGAACCTTCATTTATGTTACTGGGGAAAGACGTGTTTATACAACTATTTCATGTCAACAAATACCTTCTATTATGCCAGGTTTATTCACGACATGCTCAAGGCATTACATTTTCACGATGCACAAGATGATACTTACTGACAGCTTCTTAATATAAAAGATCAACTTTCAGTCACATCATTCCAATACAAATGCCAATGATCAGTGAATGTGACAGACATGTGCACATAGTATACAACTATATATATATATATGTATATTCTTGTAATCTTCGCTATAGGAGTAAAAATAAAAAGTCGCGTGAGCAGATTGTCAGATGTTTGTGCAGCCGTACAGCACATATAAGGGGATGAGATTCTACCAGATTGGTTGCTGTTGAGTTGTGAGAATAATGGAAGTATTTTTTTGTCTGTCCTCAGCAGACAGACGGGGAGAAGAAGAGAAGTCAGAAAGATTCAGCGTGGTACGTTTATCTTCTGAGAGCGTGATAAGAGTTTTCCATCATGACGACAACAGAAATGCAGTGCCTCCGAGAGTCACATCTAACAATGCAGTGCATGTGTGTGTGTGTGTCAGGCAGAGAGTGACAATGAGACAGATAATTGGCAGTAAATTGAACATCTGTTTCCTGCCTGTCAACTCATCAGATCCCTCATCAGAGGAAATCAAACGTGGCAGATAAGAGCAAACACAATATTGGGTGCACACGGTGCAAATACAAATATACACAAAACACAATATGCTGTATTGGTGGTACATGCCAGTCCGTATAAGAACTGTGTATTAAAGGTAATCCTTTTTTTTTTTCTGAAAAAGTTTTTGTTGAAATTCTATTCACGCCATTACGGCCTGCAAAAAAATAAGTGCAAAAAATCCTACCGGAACTGCTGCTACTGGCCTACCTGCACGAGCCCTGGTCAAGCATACACCACTGAACCAGAGACAATTACCAGACACTCACGAGTTACACTACATGAGTTGCATATATTATGTAACCCATGGCATGTGTTGAAAAAACAGTAAATGGAGGAATAAAACGTAGGAACAATTTGCGATGGATGAGCAGAGGACAAGCTCAGTGAACCAAATGTGAAACTGCGACGTCTGTACCTCTGATCTCACTGACCGTTCTATATGAGTGAGCTGATCCGATGACTGATCGCATCACTTTCATCATTACAGAAGACAAAACAGAGAAGCCGTAAAATCATAGTTTCTTCTCTCGTTTACCGCTAATTGTGTTTCTGATCTTGACCTTCAGGGGTCACACACCCAATAGCTCACTCGATGACTCTGATCCCCATTCCGTGATTTCTTCACATCCCTTTCCGTCTTTAATCTCCCTTGTTTTGTTCAAACCACGCTTAGCATTCCCCCACTTAGACAATGAAGTTGTGGTCTGAAGCTGCCTTAAGATCAGAGCAGCTGTTGTTGAGCGGAATAAAATTGCGGTCGCTTCTTAAGCTGGTGTCTAAATCTTCGGGTCCATTTTCATAAAGAGTCTGACGCCCTGTAGCATGAAATCAATATCAGTCTATTCATAATGTATGATATGAAAGAGACTGGATGCCAGAAAGATGAAAGAGAGAATGAAAGATTGATTACGAATACAGAGAGAAAACTGGTTGAAAAGAGGTAATTATGTGGCACTGGTATGAGGGACAATAGAAGAGGAGTCGCCTGTTTAAAGCTCTATTCATCATTGTTGTTTCAGAGGAAACTGAAGGCAGCTGCAGTTATAAACACACAGATTCTGATGGAAATTATTTCCTGCTCAACTTAGCATTTCTAATAAGATTTGCTTGTTTGGCTTCTAAATCACAAAAACACAGAATTATATAAATATATACCACTTTTTTTTTTTTTCTTACAAGGAAAATAAATAAATAAAAAGATAAGTTGACAGAAAAAATTACCCACAAGTTACTCTGAATGAATGAATGGTTCAATGCTGATATTTATAGTCTATTTATCTCCTTCTGCTGAAGCTTCTCACTGTCATTAATAATGAACAATGGACCAAAATAAATCACTGCTGTAAACACGAATAATAAATTGTATCTATTACTCTTTAAACTGTCTGCGCTCTCTCCAAACTTTCGCTTATTTTGACTGGATTTGTCAAAATGAAATAAAAATGATGAAACATAAATAACTTGACTGTGGATGACGATCATTTATTTTCCTCCACGTCTTCTATAATTTTATACATTTGCATTTTTGAACTGGGCAAGTGTGCCTTGGACATTTTAAAGCAAAGTAAATAGTACAGTAAAACTATTTAATAATATAATAATACTATGGAGAAATGACTGAAACAAAAAGACGTGCATACAGAGATTAGTCAACCTTGTCGGTTAGAAATAATGCTCCGGTTTCATGGTTCTACAACTTCAATGAAAAGGCCTCAAACTATACAGCTATATTCAGACATGAGCTCCGGTCCACTGGCAGTCCAGCAAACTCTGTAAAAGAGTTAGTTGTTCACATTAGAACATTAGAACACCACCAGAGATTATCTGTGTCACATGTGTTTACATCAGGAGGTAAAATTTAAATAAGGAGGTAAAACATTCAGGTGAGAGGTAACCTCCGCTCTGCATGTGAATATCTAAAAAGCTGTTAGACAAGATTTTTGGAATGGAACAAAAATACAAATATAGGACTGGGTGGTCTTCTTCTTCTTGGCTATTCTTCGCTGACGAAGATTCAACTCTGGCTGCATTGCTTTTGGTGACTGTGAAAGCCAAAGCAGTTATAGCCATGAGTGTGGATGTTTAGGCCTGTGCATAGTGCTTGTTTAAGGTGGAGTCCGATGCGCATTGAAGGCATCTCCAAGCCTTCAATGAGAAATGTTTAAGGCTCGACTGCCCAGCAAACTAGGACGTAAACAGGGAGGCTGTTAGGTTATAGGTTTTATTACAGACTATCCTTGCCATTGTCCCCTCAGAGTTTGTAGGATGGACGAGGTCCAGTGGTGAATGGACAGTTCGAGCGCAGCAGAGAGCATCCAAAGGGACTACCCCCTCTATCCAGAGCCCCCTACACCCTATAATGGTGGTAGGGATGGGGGTATGTGTCATAATCCAAAATCATGGTAATTTTCTGTTCAAAATGATGTAGGTGGTGTACTGACATTTGCTTCCTGCATGCATGTTTGGCTCTGAAAAAAATCCCGATTTTGATGACATAAAGAAGTGTGGTTGGTTGAATAAATTACAGATTGCATGTTTCTCTAAAAAAAATGTTTTCCTAACACATTTGACTTTTAGAAGACAGTGCTAATTGAAAGGATGCAAAGAACAATGGGGCACAAATGACCCACAGTGTTTACTGCCAAGGATGTGTCCTCTGATTAAAGAAAACAATAAAAACACTTCCAGCCTTGTCATTCTGGGAAAAGACATCCAATCCACACAAACCACTGCCTTTGAGCTGTTAAATTTCAGCCTGACTTTATTCCCTGAAAACCTATTTTAGGTGCCTCATAAACACAGCAGTGATTCTTTCATATGAGAGTTTGGTTGATTGGTTGTTTGTTGTTGATTAGGGCTCTGGTGGAAGAGTTTGTTTGCGTACGTTTCCATGCAGTCCATACGAAGCAGATGTTCACCGTTAACCCATTATATATAAAAATCAAGGATGTTTCTTCAAACCCTGATCATTTTATGTAAATGATTTACTGAAAACCTTGAAGGGATGTTCTAAAACGGCAGCACCTTTTTTAATGTTATGTTATAGGATGTGTTTACAATGTAGAATATATGAAAGATGTTTTACCCCCTGATGTATTTGTTTATGAGTTAAATTATTTATCATTCATGAGTTAAACAGGCATCAGGCAACTTTCAAGTCCCTATAGTTCCAGGTGTTATTAATATTTGTTCATTACTTTCTATTGAAAAGATGTAGGAGTAGATGCCTGTGGGGATGACTGTGCTTAAGCTGATGTCGTGCCATATAGATTAATCCAGAAAAGTTCCAGAGGAAAGCAAGGCACCATTACTGCAGCAACAGTAGACGTAATTACACAACAGTTTCTGAAAGCTGAGAAGTTGCAAGTCAAATTATTACGGTAATTTCACTCGTGCCATTGCAGGGAGACCGCGAATCAGCATCTTTGTCACCACAGAAAAGAAAGTTGGAAAAAAACACCTGTACATAGTTTCATTTTTTGGCCTGTTTTTGCACATTGACACAAAGACTCAAAAAAACATGTTTATTGTTTTTTAAATGTGTTTATCTGCAATGCGTTTTTCTGTCATTTTAAATTGTTAATGCACTATTTGTGCTGGCAGTAAATTGTAAATAACTGCCAGATATTGAAAGTTATTTTGGAAAAATAGGGCAAACACACTTACTCACAGGACATTCTCTGGCCCTGTTACAGTTAAAATAAGCTAAAAAAAGGTCCAGACGGACATTGTGAGGCTTAGGTGTTAAAGGGTTATGCCAAAAAGTGGTGTATTTCAACTCGCGAGGATCATGCGATTTTGTTAAAAGCCTCGGAACGTGGGTGCCATTTGTATGGTCAATACAGAGTTACATGGTAGAGAAGAAGAGAGACTACAGGGACTTCAGTCATCTTCATCTGATGAAGACAGTATGAAAGTTAGGTTTCAGTTAAGGCTCGTAAGTGGACTTTCAGAACACTAAAACTGAAGTGTCTTTTCATCCTCACATTTCATTGTAATAACCTAACATGACACACATTACCTGGCAGACATCAGCCCATAATGACCAGATTATATAAACCATTAACCCCCTCTTGCATTTAAGTGTAGTAAAGCAGCAGACAGATAACTATTTAGCAGGAGGGGTGTCAAAAGGAAAAAAAAAGAAGAAAAGATCAAGCCAGTGAATCCTATCAAAGATGAGTAGTGTGATGAAGATCAAAAGAGTGTTTGTGGGGTGTGATGGGCCGTGAGTGTGTGTGTGTGTGTGTGTGTGTCCATTGCTGGCATTTCCAGGCCTAACGCTGGGCTGGAAAGTAACAGGTCTGCATATTAAATCGGTAAAAATATCATGCTCTGCCCAACACCTTTCCACCTCTCATACTATCAGCCACACAAGCTGAACAAACTTAATAACTGTGCTACTGTGTGTGCGCATGTGTGTGTGTGTGTGTGGTCTTTGACAGCGATAACCTTTCTGGAATAGAAGTGTTAATTGCACTGGTCTGGGATCAGTGGGAGAGATGTAATGTGTAATTGCCATCTATTCTGAGATGCAATTTTTACTGGACAGTGTGTGTGTGTGTGTGTGTGTGTGTGTATGACATCAAAGAGATGAAGACATACATAAAAGAGATATGTTTTTTGTCTTCTGGCATTTGAGTAAATTATAATGTTATACTATGTGGTGGATGATTTAAAGGTATATACACTGTGGCAGTGTTTCTATAGTGTGTGTCCAAAGTCGTCGTCCTTTGCTCCAGGCCGACAGCGCTGATCCTGAAACATTTGGTGACATTTTACTTATTTGAATCATCCACCTGCCTCAGTAGAGATGTCATATCTATGTAGATGTATGAACAAACACAGTTGCATCGCTTCAACATGAGCAGAAAATTTGCACCAGCTAAGTATTTAAAAGGAAACTGGGGTGTGAAGTTGACATTAGCAGGTACAGTATGTAACCAGTTCATTTCAGACTAAACTCACTACTTTGTTTTCGCTGCACAGTGGCAGTTTATGCTCCAGCTTAAAGTATGATTCCAGTTCTGAGGAAAAGCGTTTCTTCTCCCCGTGCACTGTTTATTATTAAAGCCTTTCTCTCCAGAGTGCGAGAGAAATATTGGCAAAGGGTTTTCTTTCTGCTCATTCAGGGGCAGAAGCTGTGGAAAAACACTAAAACAGGCAAAACAGAGTTGAATAATTTATCTTCAGACAAAAATAACTCATTTGAAAAGCTAAGTTCATCACAGTTACCATGGTATTCTACTTTCAGAACAGGTAATTTCATCTTCGCTTGTGGGTGTATATAAGTAATGGTCCCTGTTAAGACTATATGCAGGCAGTGATACAAAAAAGAAGAACGCACATAAGTGATACAGATCCTTGTCTTTGCAGGTTAATTGTCCATTAATCTGCTGGTAATGCCTTGGGGCTTTAACAGGATTGAAGGCGAGAGCCATGTGTTGTTCTCTTCATCCCTCGCTCACCATTCTTCCCCTTATTTAAGGTAATGACTTAGTTGTAAGTAAAGTACAGGTGTAGAAATACATTAATAATAGTTTTTTCTCTCTCTCTCTCTCTCTCTCGCTATATATATATATATATATATATATATATATATATATAGATGTTTTTCACCTTATGTTCCAAGATCATGACACATTAAAAAAATGCTTTTTATTATGTTATGCAAATTGATGCTGAACCCTGTGAAATGACTTGGTGTTAAATCAGGTCATTCAGAGGCAAAAATCTTTAATGCCAATAATGATGGCGTATAACTGGCCCCCCTCCTCTCAGAAGCCGACCATCTGCTTTAAACCAGCTGAGCCAGGACATTTATCTACCACTTGTGTTGTTACACATTTGAGTTTAGCAACTGTTCAAAATGATTTTTGACCAATACATTTTAATTTTAAACGTTTTTAATCAGGTTAATCAGATTCAAATCATGACTGATTGAGGATTCTATCGTTTGTTGCTTGTAATGTGCCAGCCATCATTGGAAGTCAAGTTATGGCTCTCTCCCCTTTCATAGCAGCCTTGTCTTAGCGTGCATTCACACCAGGATAGTCCGGGGTACTCATTCAATTGGGCAGGGAACGCCGAAAGATTCCACACCTTCATTTGGTTCGGTTCACGTTCACAGTGCACTTTTGTAAGTGGAACAAATTGTCTGGACAACGTCACGCAGTTACAACAGCTGGTCATTTAGGGTGGCCCCAAACAAGTACTGACCGGGAAGAAATAACAGCATGAGGAAGAGCACAACCTGGCTCATCGATCAATGGAGCAACGGCAAATGTATACAGTCTAGTTTCAGTTCTTACTTTGGTGTCTGTTCTTTTCATAGTCTGTTTACATGTCCCACTGTAAGTGAACCACACCAGGGTTCACTTGCAAGCGAACCAAGACCCATGTTTTCAGGAGGACCAGAGTTTGCTGGTTTGGTCCGCAACAGAGTTCGAATGAGCTTTCCCACCTGCCCAAAAGAAGTGGACTATCTGGAGAAACAAACGCTGGTCCGTTTAAAGCAGACCCAAACGTGCCCTTACTTGTCCCAAATGGCTTCTCAGAGGATTAACAAGATGGCTCTTGAGTAGCAAGGATTTCCTGAAAGGATATTTTTGATTATTTACTGTCTCAGTATGCTCTGACTGATCCCTTTGTTTATACTGGAACATTGCAGTCTCAAGGAAATGCACCACACATGTTCCATCTGCTGTTCCATGAGTGACAGTGTAGTTAACTTGTTCTGTCACAATAGGAACACTGCTCATTCTTTTTAGTCAAGTGCTGGTGAGACCAGTCCATGTAGAAAAATCCACAGGTTTGCTCAGAGAAGGGAGACGGATCTTCACTTGATACCCATTTCAGATCATCTAATTCCAAACAGATTACCACTGCTGGGCCTGACAGCAAAATGGGGCTGTCTGTCAAAACCCAGATGAGGCTGAGTTGGTCTGTCGGTCCGCCTGTCTGCCTCAACTCTCTCACATGCTGAGGACTGTACAGGAAACCTGGATTATGCAGACCTCAGCATCCTTTGGGGACACAAGATCTTTCAGATTCAACACACACATACACAAACACACACACATTGTGGCTCTTACAGGTGCAACATTGAGACCCTCTGGTGATGGAGCACCTGCAGGACAACTCCACCTGGCGTGTTTATAAAGTGAGAGGCTTCTGAAGAGCAGCTGCAGAGGTGCGTTGGCTCCACCATCAACAGCAGTATCTGTGCTGCGTCGGCCATGCCGCCGTCTCACGGGAGCTTGTGCGGCCAATTACACCGCGGCGGGCCGTCATTGAGAAAGCAACAGAGGTTCAAAAGTTCAAAGAGGAGCTGAAGATGTGTTTTTAATAAAGTGTGTCATCAGAGCTGGGGGATGGTGTTGCTGATGGCAGCAGAAAGGAACCCACAGCGTTGAGGACAACATTGTTGGCATCCTCACTCAGAAAAACGGCTTTGAAAATTACGTGTGAGTAAGAATACATTATTTCATATTCCTATTATAATGTTTTTAATGTTTAAAACTTCATATTGTTCCAAAAATCAGTTTCACTTTTCAGTGAACTGATACAACTGGATGAGTTTATTTCCTTTTAGTAATAACAGGACGATAACGACAGTGTGGCAGATCCACTCAGCTGTCATATACAAACAAAAACAAAAACATAAACTAATAAATATTTGATGAAGTAAAGGCGATAGCGACAATATTCCCCTGCAGCAGTGTGACAGGACGTCTTGATTGACGACTTGATGATTTGAATTCTTACAGTTTTGTGATTGTGAAAAGCACGTGTTCTCGTTTAATTGTCCAAGGACGTCCTCATCATTCCAACTCAAATGAAAAATTTGCTTATTCATATTCCTAGATGTCAAGCTTTTCAATCTTAAACACGAACACATTCAATAATATCTCGTACATGCTTTTAAACACAGGCTGTTTTATTATTCACTGTTGCTTCAGTAGTTTCCAGTTTTCCTCACTTCACACCCTGACTGATAATTCTTTATTTAATTGCTTAATACTTTGACTACTACTTTGTCTTTGAGACACTGTTCTACAGTATATTACCTTCTTCTTTTTTTTTCTTTTTTTTTAGAATATGCAGTGATGCATATTTTATATTGAGTCAAATTATTATGTCACATTCTCCCTTTTCCATGTGGTATTGGTTTCTCCCTGAGGTTTTACACTCTGCTGCACGTGAAAGCTGGAGGAGGTGACCTCTGTCTTCTTTTATCTAATTTACTGAAGAAAATGTTCTAGCCCCAGGTGAAGTTAGCTGAAGAGCTCTTTATTATATTTTTATGTGATCACAGGGTTACACACAACTTTCCCCCTCCAAAGTAAATGGTTCGCAATTTTGTTATCCCACTGGCTTGAATTAAAGGCGACATCGAATGCTTGTATCGCACATAGATGTTAGTTATGGAGGTCTACTTACATATATTAACTTGTTTTCATGGTTAAAAACCTCCTAGTCGCTGCAAACGAGCCGATCAAAATATCTCCTCACTGACACTGTTTCAGACCAAAATCACACCCCCAGAACATGGACTGTGTTGTGATTGGCCAGCCAACGAGAGCTTTCCCACTGTCCTGTGATTGGCCAGGTACCTGGAAGTGACGTAATAGATCGGCCAGCTCTCATATACACAGCTCCCCCTCTGGCACAGTGGATGCTCTGCATCTCAGCAGCTACAACGAGAGTAGTTCTTCTTCTTCTGCGGTTGAATGTACGCAACGGATGTGCCCGGTCTAGTGCCCGCACCAGGAGGTGCTACGGTGGTGAGGATTTCTGATGACGACATCAAATTAAGGAAGAGCCGATCCGCTTCGCAGAGCCCAGGAAAACAATACAACACTATTTCCTCAGCAGTGGCTGAACTGTTGTTCTGGAACTTTAGGGTTTCATAAACGAGGTAATGACGCAGATACACACACAAACGCAGCGTTAATTGGAGCTGCCGGTCTATGTGGGCTTTAATATAGGTGAAGGAAAACTGTGTCAACCATATAACAGTCAGCTGCTATTATTTTTACTACCACTATTACCGGTTATAGGTTGTAAAAGACTGAAATGCCACTGCTCTGTCCTCATCGGGAGGTTAACAGCAACAAGTGGCTCATCTCCAGTGAGATTTATTATGATTGGATATTTATGAAACCCACGACGTGGCAGACAGAGGTGGTTCAGACCGATTAGAGCTGTCCCTCCCGTCGAGTTATACGAGTATGTACTTGCTGTACCTAGTTGCTGTAAAAACACACAAAAGAAACTTGTAATATGTCTACATGAAGTTCAGAGAATCAGCTTTTAAACCACGCCATTCAAGTTCAAAGCTCCCAGATGAATAAAAACCTGCTTTAGTAATCATTAAATATCACAGCTGCAGGCGACAGACGATCCACAAGACTGGAGTATTACCATAGACTACTCGTTTGTGGCCAGTTCACCCATCAGACAAAAATGATCTCTAACAACATGCAGTGGAAGGCACTGTCAGACGGTGCCAACAGCAATATGCAGAAAAAAAGAATGTAAGTGTAGGCATGTATATGTGCATGAGGGTGTGAGACAGTATGAGAAGTAACAAGGAGTTGCAGACATAGTTAGTAAAGGCTACAGACTATGAGGTTTTGACACCTCAGCTCATCATGGCTTCCACAGAACATGTTAATCATCACACACACACACACACACTACTGTCAACTGTATCGATTTTGGGGTGGCCGGTGGATGAACCTGTCATGGCCAACACAGATCGGACTGGAGGATAATGAAGTCTTCCTGCCCATCTGACAAGCTCGGAGAGGGATGGAGAGAGATTGTGTGTGTGTGTGTGTGTGTGTGTGGTTGAGGGAGACAGAGTAAGAGAGAGAAAAACAGAGAAAGATGCTCCTGGGACAGCCTACGGTGCTAACCATTGCCTGAATAAATTGGATGGAAAGAAGCCCCTTGAGTCGAAGACGTGATCCGTCATGATGTCATCTAAGCGAACCTCACACAGAGGGAGAGGTCAGGCTGCTAATAAAGACCTCACCCACCAACCCACCCACACACACACACAAACTCACGTAAAATTGATTGAACAGCGAATGCCCAAAACATTTTAATCTGGCAGTTACAAAATTAGGCTTTCCTCCTCTCTCGTCACCTCTCTTCATCGCTTCACCCGTCTCCCTCCTTACAACTCAATACTTTCCATCTCTTTTGCTCAGTTCAGTCTTGTTCAACAGCCATCTACCACTGTGTGTGTGTGTGTGTAAGTGTGGCTGAGGGAAACAGAGTAAGTGAAAAGATGCTTTTGTGCAGCGCTTCGATGGGAAATCACGACTTGCTTTACAGTACAAAGGAGGTGTGTTCCCCGTCTCATAACTAAAACAATGAACACAGCGGCGTTCACCTCTCTCTATGACCTGTGATAGAAATCTCAAATGGAACTGAGAAAAACAACACACTAAAAGGACAAAAACAAGTCAGCGATGAAGGAGGAGAGCGATTAAATGAAAGATAGACAACGAGAGTAAACCTCAGACTGGCGTTCGCTCCCTTGAGAGCTCCAGAAATCAGAAATCAAGATCAGTAAGTAACACAACTACTGTAGTGTCTATACACGAATGATTCAGCCGGAGTGAGAGTTGTGCTGTAATAAGAATTCCTGCCCTGAAAAACACCACGACTGCACACAATGAAAATGTGTATTCCTGAGACATGGGTGTTTTTTAAACAAGGTTTTTATTAAGACACAATAGCAATCGTGCCCGAGTCCTTACTGATTTCTTTCAACTGCTGCGACTTGAAAGTTGTCTGTTGCCTTTATAAATAGTTTAATTGGTAAATGTGTGCGTATAGGTGGAGACAGATAACACACAAGATGAAAAAGCAAGCAGTAGCCCTTCTGTACTTTTCTTTTGCACTACAAAGGACTCTAAAAAGGTGTTTTTTAGAAGTCCAACAACAATGATATGTTTACTGAGCTGCTACTAAAGAAACAAATACGAGCAGTGAAGAAGCACTATTGCGCGTCTCCTCCAGAAGAGCTGAGAAGTGAAGTGCCATGTTGACGTCCAAAGCATCATTTGGTGACCATGTTAGAATTGTTTCCATTTCCCTACCTAGTCTGACATCTCCTACGATGTACTGCTGGACTTTGACCAATAGGATAACACGGCATAAAATATACAGACATAAACATGGCGAGGATAAAGAGGGATGCTGCTGCTGTTAGGTGGAACAGTGACACCGAAGAACGCCTCATTGAGCTTCACTGAACAGAACCTCTGCCACTTTGACGTCTCCTCATGGGTCTAGCACGAAAAAAATTCAAACGTAGGCGAGGAATAGCGAAGGCACTTCAGCAACTCAGCGAGTAATGACTGACAACTCCTCGCCCCGCCCTCCCTGATGACCTATGAACTTGCGCAGTGTTGTGAACAATGATTGGTCAGGGTTACCAATCCTTGAGTTGCCAGTCCCCCCCGAACAAGACACGGCAAGAATCCGTGGCACTGTGACTGATTATCTGACCATGGTGACCATCGTGAAAGAGAAAAATATTGTGTAGTCTGATCCCGGCAAGAGAGTGTGTGTGTACTACATCGTAGTATAGTATGGTAGTAGTCATTATATAGTATAATAGTTTCATATTTTCAAAAGAGTTAGTTAGGAATAACATTTGCCTTGCATTTAATTTAGTTTGTTGCAGGTTTGTTTGCCACTCTCTTTTCACTATATAACCACTGAAAAACAGTAAGGCTTTTACCTGTGTGCGTGTGTGTGTGTATACACACTATGTTTGAGCTTCTAATGAAGACAAATATTTACCTACACTTTCTTCTTGTTTACAGTCATCTACATGAATGTGAATGTATATGGGAAATGACAAAAAAAGGACAACCCTTAAAACGGTGCACGTTGAAATGTGGGTGCAACTAAATTTTGTGCTGAAAAAAGTTAGGCGCACCAGTGCTTAGTCTGGAGTGCTGCGTGCATATGTGTAATGGAGATTACTAGCAATGGCATCAAGATGTGTATCACGTCAGCCCCAGTGACTCACAGACACACATCCGTGGTGGAAATGTGTTCAGGACCCGAGTCCCTCTATCTGAAAATGAGTATACATTCAAAAAAACTGCACTTTTTTTAATCCGTCAACGTAACACTTATCCTACTTGTATTCCCTGTGGGCAACCTCTCTATCACCTTTGCCTCACTTACTTTCTCATGGTGACATGTGGGTAGCAGAGCCTGACTCCATCAAGTGGGTGGACCACTAAATTTGGCGTGATATTACTGAATCCCGACGTGAATCAAACACGGCCTGACGACACATACACCCGTCTATGTCAGCATCAAATGATAAAGGCTGTTTGTGACTTACAGTAACTGCGCGGTGGCACAAACCTTGTCCCTCCACAGCAGCTGCAATTGCTCGACATAAGTCCATCAAAGAGCTGCTCCTGCCCGGAGTAGAGGGCAGCTGAAAAATTGATGCTGCTAGCATGGCACTTTCTGAACACAGTAAATTGTCAGGATGGCAAAAAGAATATAACCTTATATGGATACGTGCTGTGTGTGTGAATTGGTTTGTGTGAAGCGAGAGTGTGACACAGTTAGGAATTGTCAAAATATGCATTCATCAAAAGAACCCACAAGGTCAGCACTGTTTTTCCTCTCACACACACACACACACACACATACACACTCGACAGACTTGACACACTATACTCAGCTGAATTTCATATCGCTCACATTATAAACAAAAGTTTTGTCACGTCTATCTTAATATGATACTCACAAGGCATTTAAATTGATAGGTCACTGTTCATTGTTCACGTGCTGCCCGGAGTGGATCAGTCAAAAATGTGTCTGTATGCAGCAATGATACATTTTTTAACATCAAAATAAAAAATGTAGACACTGAACAATTTGTTCTGTCACACAGAACTAACAACTAAAACTTCATCACACTGTTCTCCCAAGTGCAAAAAAACTCTACTAAAAACTCTACTAGCAGGTTTCTGCATACATTTTAAAACACTTCAGTATATTAGAGCAATATAAAACAATAATGTGTGATAGTATAATAACTGAATTATTATTAAAATATGATCCTGGATAACCAAGGACTGAGGATTTGAGCATTAAAAAAAAATTGTATGGTTTAAAAGAATTTATACTTGGTGCTTCAAAAGCGATATAATATCTGAAACAAAAAATATCGCGATACTTCAAAATATCGATTTTTTTTTTCCCACCAATCCTAATTCGCAAGATTTTTTTGTCTGCACCCAAATGGGTCACTGTTTTACAGCCCTGTACGCACCATTACTTGTAGTTTCTTTTTAATTAAAGGTTTTATTTGAAGATTAAGTCCACATATTCTGGAGAATATGTCTAAAGCAGTGCAAACATGGGTGTTCAAACCATCAGACTTTGGTAGTTTCTTGGTTTAAATATGGCTTAAAATGTGGAGAAGCAGGGGCTTATAAGTCCTGCGGCGGCTGTTGCTGCTGCTGCTGCTGCTGCTCTGATAGCTTTGCTGAATAATGGTTGTGAATGCCTCAATGTCGAGCTCAGAACATACTCAGTCTACAGTGGCACTTAGTTCTTTAAGTAAATCAAACCTTGGAGGAGAGCAGCCTCTTCACTGCAGTGACTTAAACCCAGCAAGCCAGCCAAGCTTCTTCTGTCTCTGTCTGTCTATCTGTCTCTCTCTTATACACAAATGAATGTCAAAACACGCACTGTAACTGTCAATGGCCCCGATATATAATCTGGATTCTGTAATGTAGCACTTTTAAATAAGCATAATAATTAAGCACAGTATACTGTTTAGTAAGATGTTGGGAAACGAATATTACGCACAAGGACACCGAGCAAAGACTGATGGCACACTCCTTTGGTGTGTTGTTATCGAGCCAGTCTGAGCGTTGCATTTGGGTGCTGTCGTTCATTGTGGTTGCTGTTCTTCGTATTCATGATTTATTAACCTTTAGTTTTGTGAAAAGCTCTGAGTTCAGCGATACGCTATATTTCACAGGTTTTACTTGAACGCAGCACTAAACACAGCAAGTAACCGAGCCAAGTGATCATTGGAGAAAATAGGTCAAGGTGTCCACCTGAAGGTGACCCTGCCACTTAACTTGCAAAAAAGCCCTTTCAAGTAATTCAATATATAGATAGTACACGCCAGATGCCATGGCCGACACATGTGCATGTGAACCATTGCCTGCACCCTTTGAGACAAAAATACATACAGCTTACTCAGATCCTGTAGCATAGGATATATAAGCACACCAGCCGGTGAAGGTACGAATGAATATTTCTGCCATATTGAACCAATTACACGAGGCACCACAGGCTGAGTGTATGTTATCTAGATGCTGTAACACGGCTCTGTCAGGATGGAGCAGATTCACCTCTCACGCTGATTTCACAATCGGAGGAGTCATTTTGCTCAAAACTCTAATCCAATTCTTTCACCCCTTTTCTTGGGGACTTGAAAGACAATCCATCTGTTCCTGCTGGCGGCCGTTCAATCACCTCACCTTCTGTTGTGTGGGCTGGAGGTGAGTTAAATGTTTCTACCACTGCAATGACAGCTGGGGGAGTCAGGGATGGCGGTGGCATCTCACCGCTATAAAGATCGCGACTGGAGTCCTAATTCATCACCCCAGGCATCATCGGGTGGCATTACAATATGATAATGTAGCGACGCGGTGCCCGCGCCGTCACCTCACTCTCCCTCTTTCATCTCTCTCTTTCTTCCCTCCATCCCTCCTCTCATCTTCCACCCCCTGGAAAGCCTGTAAGCTCCCCTCTGTGATATGCACCTTGCTGCCAGTATGTGGGGTCGAAGCTAATGCTGGAATTGGGTGAGGATTGCGTGTAGTTGCATGTTTCTGGCTGCGACTGACATATATATGATTAGCCTGTATCGTTGACAGCGGTGCCACTAGGTCTTGTTTAATAATCGCATGTAGGCTTCCACCTAAACTAGAGCATCACGTTCTGACATAGCTTCACATGGAATAATAATCATAATAACCGGAAAAGCTGGTGTTGCTTTTGTGGAGGGGGATTTCACAATGAGGATTAACTGATGTTGGATAGATGTTGATTTGGTATCTAAATGTCATTGTTTGGGTATTTTACTTGTGTCATATTTTCAAACCTTACCCCATGTGACGGATACGTCAGCCATCCCCAGTCTCCTGAGATTGTTGTGGTGTCCAGAAGATTGACTGTGGAGATACGGAAAAACAGCAGAAGTTAGTCGGGAACTTTTTTTTACCGTCCAACTCCCACACATCCTTTCCTTCCTAACCATTCTCTGTGGGCTCTGGCACTTGACAGAGTCACACACATACACACATACGGGTTCATCTGTCTGACAGGTGTGACTGATGAGGTGGGCGACGCTGAGGCAGGTGCCACAGTGCATGGTTTCCCCTTGACTGTGGTCACCTTCCGTGCTGAAACCTCAGCAGTCCGCACTCGGAATAAAACAGGAAACAACACATTACCGTTAAATGTGCAGCGTTAAGTACAAACTTGGCGGCAACGAGCTGGACGTCACGGTAAAATATCGAGTTTCTTTTTTCCTCAACTGTGCAAACCTACCACCAAGGCCGCAGAATGTCCCACATCAACAACAAAATATAACTATATCTCCCTTTGGCCATAACCTACATCCCAAGAGAATTTCCTCAAGTTGTATCTTTCCCTTTTGAGTTAAGCTGCTCACAGACAGACACACATACAAATGTCAGACTGCAACACCAGCACCGCTCTGTGGAAGCACCATTTTGTTCTTTTTTTTTCAAAAAAATGTTGGAAGTGAAATATATGCATTTATATACATTTCAAGTCAGATAAAAAAGGAACAGTAATGTGAGCTATAGCAATAGAACCAGGCAGACAAGAGCAATATAATCTATAAACAATACAGATTTATTCATCCCACAAATGCAATCCTGTTATTACTAGAAGATGTTTGGCAGCAATATACACACTGGCCATGCTAAATGACCACTGATTAAGTTCTGTCCATTATTTTCTTCAATTTGTATCTCTTATCTTGGATGATTTAGATTCAGACATTAAAAATCCTGTAATATGTGCAAATGTTGACTTAAAGGAACATTGTTTTTACATTTTTAACAGCTTCAGAATTGTGTTGATGGCTCACTGATTTGTTATAGGGAAAATTGAGCCTTTTTCCTTCCCATTCTGCAGCTACATTTCTGTCCTTGCACTATGTAAGTTTAGTGAGTGGGTGGGGACACTGAGAGAATTATGAAACTTAGTTTTTTTATTGAGTATTTGTATGAGGACTATAGATACTCACATGGCAACATTTCTGTGAGCAAACCTGAGACCTGGACACCTACTCAGACTGAAAACATGTCTGGGACAGAAGGTGAAACTAACTGTAGCCAATAAAGGCTCGCCTTATACAATCTACAACTGCTGATGAATATATCTTCCACTTTATCTCACCATTAGCCTTTTTCAGGTGGAAACTGAGGTTTGTAAACCGCTCACTCTGCTTTGAGAAACCAGCAATTTTCGCATAGACTCATTTGGAAAAGTTTATGTAGCTCAGGTCAATCCAAACAAATGATTTCAAAGGATGAGGTAACATATTTGAACTCACTGCTGGAGGCAATGTTATCAAGGCGTCAACACATGCGACTACACTTCAACAAACCTAAACTATCCTAAGTCCGAGACTCAAACTGCCAGAATCAGGCGCATCTTCATCTTCCATCTTCCGTGTCTGCTATGGTAATAGCATGTCAAGAAAAGGTTCCACGGTGTTGTTTTAAGTTGGAACCACTTCATTTTGTACATATGTGTGTTCTCTGCACAGAGACTATTTTGCATCTGTATGCACCCACAAACTTCATATGCATCCGAAATGCAGTTCACATCCTGTGCAAATGAGTGATAGCATATTACAAGAAAGGATGAAAAGATGAGTAAAAAAAAAAAAAAGAGGAACTCAGAGAATCATTAATTCTGGCCCGCTGGCATTGTCCATATCCTCCATAATAACAGGTGTTTGTGAGTGTATATACAGCATGCATCTTTCCCATTCAACACTTAATGCGATCTCTGCCCCAGGGCTGCTTGTCAGGCAGCCAAGTGATGTTCCTCACATTAGAATGAGTTTAACAAAATGTTTCACACTTCTTAGCTTCCCTTCTCTCATCCTTCTTCTTTTCTGTCTGACATTTGCTCCCTTCCCCCGTCTCTACTGCATGTTAAAGCGCCAACGGGCAACGTTTTCGCCTCACAAAGCGGGAAGTGAACCGTGTGGCCTGGCCTCCTCTCCCTCAGTTGGCCGACTTCACGTCAACATAGGGTTTTGCATTTTATTGATGCTGACGAGATTTAATGTCGGCACTTAGAGAACATCAAACCTCAAAACAGAAAGTTAAAGTTGTAAATGTTGATTTTTGAAGAGTTTCATGGATGCTGATTATTCTAATTTAAACCAAATCACAAGAACCACCCACCGAGGTTGATAGGTGAATTCCTACAAAAGTATTTTCACTTTTGACTTTTCACTTAAATTCTATTGCATATATTGGGCAGAAAAACCAATAACTTAATTTTTCTCTGAAAGGAAAGGAAAGGAAAGTTGAACAACATACCACTCTATGAGGCAGCAATTCATATCATACTATTGCCTTAAGACTGGACTGACGGTTTAACAAGCATCTGCTTGATCATACAGCTGAAATAGTTTTAAGTCTAAAACACATTTGTTTCTGATTAAAACTGCTGCCACTTTCAAATAGCTGGTTGCTAATATAAGTTGATATTTAATGCTAGATTAGTTCAACACTAAATAAATAACTTCAAATTCAGGTCAAATAGTAATGATATACAATTTGATACAAATATACAATAAGTATACTTTTCGTGAAGAGGTTAAACAAACCACAAGATAGAATGCAAACAAGTTTAAGTTTGGTGACTTTAACAAACTCTCAGCCAAGCTCTGCCCTAGGAGATCTAATTAGCTCCAGTAATTGAAAAATACCTACGTGGGCTGACAGAGCTTTAACACAAATGATGTTCTACAAAAAAACAGCGATTTTGCAGATCACTTAATTGAAACTATTCCAGGGAGTAGTGATAGATGTCGGCCCGTCCGATGATAATGAACTTCCAGTGCTGAGACTCTTGTTAACGTGACATGCTCCATCTCAACGTACCAGCCTATGCACGAGCACATGCATTTTCAATTTGTCATTTCTTTAAGGATCAAGAAGTGTCTGTGTAGTCTGTGGCAAACTGGTAGGCCAGGAAAGTGCTGCAAATCATATCAAATAAACAAATACGTTTTTATTCTTCAGTTTTGTAATTAAACTTCAATGTGATGTTTTTCGTCAAACTTCAAATACCTTCACTTCTGCTTCTCCCTCTTATCCCACCCACAGTGATTGATAGACACGCCCTAATTAATTAAGTAAGATTCCAGACCCTGGCAGGTCATCTCACCAGTTTACTGCAAGTGTTCCAGTTTAGCTCTCATGACCATCTGTTTTTTTTTTTATTATTATCATTTCTTAGTCTGCTCTCTAGCCAAGTGATTTTGTTTTAACTTCTGCCCTATTTGACTTTCCAGCCTCTGATTATTATTTTTTTGCTTGAACCTTGATGTATCGTGTCCTGCATTTGAGTCTAAATGCACACAGTTGTTACAACAATAAAACTGGGTTGTACATGATGGCGAGGTGGGTATTTGATTAGAGGTCATGGAAGGCTGGAGAAGGCTGATTTTCATATTTAGACCATGGTAGTTTTACATTATACATACATATATATATATATATATAGACATATATATATGTATATATATACATATACATATATCCATACATATATGTATACCAAGTATACTATGTATACTAAGATTTGATAAAAAAATTTTGCTCTTCAATTCAAATAAATCCCTCCACAAAGATGACAAATCATCACTTATTCACTATCTTAAACAGTGAGGTTTTTGAACAGGTTTCTGTTGGACATTCAGGGTGATGTTAATATAGTATAATAAACAAGCCAAGTTATTTCTCTGACTAGAGGAATCTCAGTTGACTGCAGGGTCTGCAACGGATGATGCGAGTCATGGACTTTCAGGGAGCAGCCACAGTAAAATGTTGTAATGGGGATGGAGTAGTCTTGTCTGCTGCAGCTCAACTTCATGATTCAGGCTAATAAGACAGGAGTATTTTTCCATGAAATATCTTGCCAAGTGGAGGCTAGTGATTTTGTAATTTCTCTGCGCGGAGACTGTTGCTCCTCACAAACGGACACACACATGCACAAACACTCATGTGTTCCAATTAGCTGGTGTGTCACTCCTCCTAATTTGGGCACTGGGCCACTGAGGAGGGCAGTGGGTCAGAACACACAGACAGATGGCAGTGCCACCATCCTCTCATCCCTCCCCCATCAACCAGCCTTCTCTCTGCCTCTCCCTCCCTCAGGGCGCCGACGTCCCGCCGTCTCGTATTGATGATGCAGTGGCCCCTTGCGCTTTTACACCCAAGGTCACAAATGGATGCCGCCAATTACACTCCTCTGAGTGCTCTTCATCAGCCCAGCAAAGTGACATAACAAAAGCAGTGTGCTGACACGAATGGATTTAATAATTCTTCAACACACCCAGGGAATTTCGCTCTGCTACACTGTTATTATTAAAAGATGGGGGGAAAAAGGGACAAACAGATCCCCCTCGGAGAATCTGCAGACATGTAAAGTGATGTGTTATCACCGCAGCAAACCATGTAATGACTCACAAGCCAGTCCCAGTGGTGTTAATTTAATCTCCACTCAAATGAGAAATCTCTGTCTTTGAGGGTGGTGGGAGTCATTTATCTAATTTGCTCTACTTGTCTGAATTATGACTTGTGTACAGGCATTAGGGTTGAGAGGAATGTCTGGAGATGTGATTTATTTGGGCAGGACCAGGGACTAAAACAGAGAACAGGAAGCAAATGACGCTTTACCCACCATCATCTCCCACATCACTCTTCTTCTCCAGGTTCTCTCTCACCCCATGTTCACTTTCAGGTAAGGCTTTTATTTTGTCTTATTTCAAGTTTTGTCATTTCTAAAAAATAATAATTTCCAAGTGTATTACATATTGTAAGGAACATATTTTCTGAATGAAAGTAAATTTACGTTTACATGCATGTTAAAAGTCAGATTTTAGTCACACTAGAACAATAATTCAGTTCTCTTAATGTCATGTAAACCGACTAGGACTAGCTCGATTTTAGCCAGACTAACAAACCTGGATAATGTGAGTCATAGTCTGATTACTGATACATACGCTTAGTCAGACTGGAGTCGGACTCCCCAGTCTTTGACACGGAAGGAGGAGGAGATGACATATAAACTGCAGTACTGGTGCCAGAAATCATACCGGAGCGGCGTCTTCGGACAACACAGCAGCCACAAGAGCCAGGTCAACAAGACACTGATTCAATACGCACTAAGTTACGGGGAGATACAGCGCCACCTATTGTGGTGGAGTCAGACAAATTGTAATAGTTAAACCAGCACTAAGCAAGATCACTAGAAAAATCTCTGGTTGTTAATGAATGTTTTGGACTTTAGCTCCTCTATCCAGATGAGCATGGAAAGACACACTTGATTCATACACTCTTAGAAGTCAGGGTTGCACGAAAATGAGTTAAAAATGAAGTTGGCCAGATTAGAATGCAGAGATTATATGTAGCTCTGAGGTGACAGGGTGCAGAAACAGAGCTCCAACTATAAACATCTGCAGCAGTGAAGAGGTTATAAAGTCTTCATTTGGTACTGGAGGTGGGCGAAGGGACCAAGTGCTTCTCCTTGAGGACACGGCGCTTGAAATTGAGTTTGTTCCCATTTCACAACATTCTTTTTATAACAGAATCACAAACAACCAATACCAGCCCTCCCCTTGTCCCCGACACCACCTCCTCCACCAATTTCTCCTCTCACCCTCTCTACCCAGCGCTCCTCCACATCTCAGAGAGCGGCAAATGAAAAAGCTATCCACCAACTTGAGGGCTTGTTTTTGCTCGCTCAGAGACTCGCTACATATTTCCCAAGGCAGCGGTCAACTTTCCTCCACCATTACTTCCTTGTCCTGCAACTCAATCAGGTCAGTAGGTGAGCAGGTGTGTGGACGCCTGTGGCCTGCCATCAATGTCTTAGACACCCATCAAAATCAGCCAAATTCTTCTGAAATGCAGCAACACACACTCACACACACACACAGTTTCTCTTGAGCAGTGGTCTGTGCACACTGCAACAGCGAGTGAGCAAGTGAGCGTATTTGTCGGAAGTCAACATAGAAGAATTATGAGCTGTCTTGAAGGAAGTGGAGTTTGTCTGCAGCACCTGCAGAGAGTCCATACAGCCGACAACATCGCTTTGAAGAAATACAGCGGGAGGAAGGAGAAAGAAATGACAGAGAAGATGCTCTTAGCCTCATTTCCACCCGAAAAGACATGGCCGTAGAGTTTAAGGGCTGGGGGGTATGTATGTATACACACACACACACACACACTAATGGCACAGCTCTTGGGCTAGACAGGGACTAGGACAGGAGTGTTATTATCTCATCAACACCTCCCGTCTCTAACAAGCTTCTTCTTCTTCTTTTCTCTCTCCTCTTGCTGCGTTTAACACTCCTCTTCAGCGCCACAAGCAGAGTTGATGATAAAAGCCTTCACAGGGATTAGACAAGACCTACCAAAACACCAGATCCTCCCTCTCTCTCTGCCATCTTTGATCCTTGCTAGCCCCAACGCTGCGATTACTCTACAACAAGCCCACATGCCTCCTCAAACAAAAGGAAAATTACTCATTTTAGGTCAAAACATACCAATACAAAATGAAGAAGAAATAATTGTTTTCATCACAGGGGGCGTGCATGTGAAATAAAAAGGTGGAGTAGATTTAAGGATGTCCAATGACTGTCTTGAATCCCAAATTGTTAATCTGGCACCCGAGAGAAAACAGGAGATTAAAAAAAAAAAACAGCACAGAGGAACTTAATTGTGTCATTACCGACAACAAAGACACTCAGATGCACAGACAGGTGTTGCAGGAGCGTAGAGCAAGACTCTCCAAGCATTTTCACATCGAAACCATCGAGTGAGGAAGGCGAGATCATGCTTCCACCCTCGGGCATGAATGTGCGGCATGACAACGTTTAAAAAGGATGATTTGTATTTTTGTATAATATTGAGGGCATCACGTCCTGGAATATGCCGAGTATCAGTGTAACATTAGAAAATACATTCTGATTTTGACAGGAAATTCCAGGTGCTTTTAGAAACTTTTTCCAACAAAACCCAACTGTTACACAATCCCCACTTGAACCAAACTCTAAATAAAATATATGAAGATTTTTTAAATAGAATCAGTAAATAACATGAAGTCTTATGAAGTCGTTAGCTTTTGTTAACTTGTGTTCAGACAAACGCAGATGCATTTCACTACTCGTCATACTGTGCATGATTGCACATTTTTTTCCCCAGTATCTCCTAATATGAGATGCTATGGCTCTACTGCCCACTGTATCCCCTGAACACAGTAAATCTGATTTTCATTGCAGCTACTCCCGACGTAAGAGGATGGATTATGTGTGACAACATGTAAATAAAAATCCGGGAAAGCAGACCCTGAACTGATTCTGGCAGAGTTTATGCAGACAGTTTTCTTTTTCATTTCACAGGCTAGTCAACAAAAAAACTGAGCAGCTCTCTGGACAGGCTGGAAATAAACCACAACACACTGGAGACTAACTCCACACTGGGATCACATCCAACACACAACCTTTGTGTGGTTTCTGTGTGTTGCTACAACTGCGTACACACAGCCTGACATATGTCATGACACAATGTTCCAGCATTTTTACTACGAGTCATGAAAGATTTAAAACTTCATCCTGTATGTTTTTTTGTAGAAGCAATTACTTGAAACTAATACAGCTTAATTTACCACAGCCACCAATGATTATTTTAATGTTTATCAGAAACAGGTAGAATGAAACATCCATAACTCGTGTGTAAGATAACATGATATGAATGTTGTTGACTTGGTGCTTATAAATACTGAATAATACTTTACATTAAAGCTGAAACAGATAATCGCTGGCTTAAACTTGTCATTAGGATGTTAGAACTGATTGCACAGTGTACTTGTAACTTTGTTAGTCTTTTTCACCGACACAGGGTTTTTGAAAAATTAATGGCTGCTCAGTTTACTGCAAAAAAGAACTCCATTATTCCAAATCCGAGACCAAAAAAAGAGAACACCGTTCATACTGTATCTGCCATGTACTTTTCATGCAGGGGTGCTATGGCACAACAGAACACCGACTACCTGTGCCCTTATCATAGTTTGCTGCTCTAATGATCAAAGAGTAATAAACGTGGAACCCATAGGGACATGAAAGTTGTTTGTAAAGGAAACCATGTGGTACAAATGTAACAGGACTTTAGTGAATGAGATCAGGGATGTATAACAATTAGCCAAATCCCAATGCTCCCTCAAGCCCTGAACCCTAACGGACTTAAAGCAGAACTTTACACGTATGGTTGTTTTTTGCCTTTTTATCTACAGAGCGCCCCTTACAGTTTTGACGACACCACCCCAAACACCCACTGTCTACCGATTTATCCTCACTGTTGTAAAAAGCCACGGCTGACGCTCCCACCCTCCCTTCCCCTTTCCTAACTATGTGCATTTATTTTCAATGGAGCCAGCAAACACAAGCCGTGGAGCCATGTCCAATGCCGGTCGGCACCGTTTTTGCATGCCAGTCCGATGTTTATGATGTGTGTTCCTCGCTTCCTTGACATTTTTTTTTCTGCTTCTTTTTCTGCCGGCTCTGCCATGACGAACGTCATAAATAATGCCATCGCCGTCTTGATCTTATAGCCGATACCTGGCTGGTGTGCGTAGTGCCGTGAAGCAATTTCTATTCCAGCTCAGCAGCCCTGATTTTTGCAAGACTGATTTTACATTAACAGACAGTAGGGGGAGTGAAGACAGCCCCCAATCTCCCCGCAGTACCCAATTTAAGCATCAGAATGAATCAGAAGCTGATCCTGCATAGTTCTACTTTAAATGGCATCACCTGCTGGGTGTGAGAAGATGCACAGGCTCAAAATGATATAAATATGAACACTTTAAAAATGGATGGAAACTATGAATAGACGAACTATTGTGTGACATTATTAATGTCTAACTCAGCATAATTGTATCAGTTATTAGCATACTGGATATGTCAATAATAAATAAATGAAGGACCAATGCACTTACTTCTTCAGTGCATTATCTGCATATACACACACACACACACACACGTCAACGGTACATTCACACCGAACACTAATGAGTTTTAGCAAGCAAGCAACTCTAAAATAATATTATTAACAACACACGCTTTGCTGACCCTATCATCCATCCATCCAAGTTTTGGAGTAGTAATATCTTTTAATCCGTGCTCTAAACTTTTTCTTTTCTCTTTCTTATCATTCCTCTGCGTATCTGTTGCAGCAGTGGCCTATTTTCCCCACAGGAATCACTAAAGATTCATCTCATTACCTATACACCTACACTCACCTTCTTCCCTTCTCCTCCTCCTTCTCTTCCTCCTGCTCTCATCTCTCTTCAAGCTCTCCCTGAAGTTTTCCCTCCCCAGAGGCCCTTCTCTTCTCCCTGTGCCTCCATTGTGGCGTAAGCATTTTGTCCTTGGTGCAGAGAAAGCAGCACAGATGGATGGAAGAAGATGTCTGCTGCGAGACTTATTATGACACTCTGACATGGACGATTCTCCCAAAAAAAAAGACACTCTGTTTTCCACTTTTCATTTACTCCTTTTTGAACTCTCCTCGGTTTGTACGGTGAGAGCAGGGAATGAGAATTTTGAAGATTTAAACTGGTAAAAGAAAACATGACCGCAATCAACAGTAACCAGCTCATCTGACGTGTGTCTTAGAATCGATTGCAAAAAGAGTATAAATATGAATATTTATAACATATAATAAATGTGAATGAATACAACAACTATACAACTATATGACAACATAAATATTATCTACAAGTTCCTGATTCATTTCATAAATTATCTGTGCATTATTTGTAAAGAAACTGAAGGAAGTTTGTGTGTGTATGTGTGTGTGTGTGTGTGGGGGGGATTATTATATCCAACCCATCGCTCACATCCACTTCTTATTTAATAGCTTACTTCTTTTGTGGCCCCTAACTCTGATTTTCAGAAGATTGGTTGATGAATTTGTACCTATGACAGCGAGACAGATGGCACAGAAAACAACCTCCACAGGTAAGTTGCCAGTAAGTGGAGCACCAACAGTCCAACACATGTTTGTCTAATTCTTACAAAAAAACAGTGCAGACTCATGGATACACATCTAAATATGCCTGATTTTTAAGTAAGTGGGTGTATGTTATTTCACAAAAATGTAAATAATGTTGCAATGTCAAAGACAAGACTGTATTTACATAAATGGTTCATCCCAGGCCAGACCACTCCACTATGTTTGGTACAAAGAAGTTCAGTTTAGATTTTGTGTGGTCCTGTGAACAAACAAACCCACAGACTTGGGGAAGACAGTGGTTTCTATTGCACGTATCAGATATCAAAGAATATGTGGCACTATACACACATGCTCAGGCTGAAGCAGCCAGTGTGACCGAAACCAGCCTGTGCTCGATTACATTTTCAAACTCTGAACCCAGCTTGACTCCGTGCCCTTGTATATGTAGCACTTTTCCTATTTCATATCTGTCACTGTCAGCACAGCCATTGGGGCAATTTGGGGTGCAGTGTTTTGCTCAAGGACACTTCAGAATACAGCTGAGGAACCGGGGATCAATCTACCTGTCCTTCTACTGGATGACCCACTTTATCTCCTGAGCAAACAAGTGATCACTTTCAATCAATTCGGTTGATGGGTCATCCATTTAATACATGTCTGCACCCTGAGTATCTTTCACGACGAAGACACAGCGGCCCACAACATCACGGCCAGAGCATCTAAAATTCTTATGGAAATGAAGCACAAAACTGTGCACAACACAAACTTTTTCTTATAATATCAGCATAAAATGCAGTAGAGGCAGCACTTTTTTTCACGCAACACTCAATAAATAAAAACACTCAAGTGTAGCCATTTCCAAAATCAAAAGATCAGGTCAGAAGGAGTGGGTGGGTAGAGTGTCGGCTGGAGTGGTGATGAGATGATTCAGTTTATGCTGGACAGTGTGCCTCGAGCGCCGCAACCCCTTATTATGTCTTCCTTTAGCAGGTGCCCCCGAGCTGGGGCACGGGACCCTGCTTCGTACCGTACGTCCCCACAAGGCATCATGTTTGCTGCATGATGGAGGGTGGGAGATGCTCAGGGCCAGCGAAGCTCATCCTTCCCTCAGGGGACAGGCGTGAATAGCAGACTATACTGCTGCCCAAGCCTGCCTGCCTTCCCCAGGGAAAACATCCGGAGGGGTATAGACGTAGTGGAGGAGAGGCACGCAGAGCTATTTATAGAGCAGGTAAAGAGGAGACGTGAGAAAAAAAAAAAAAAGGAGGGTGGTTGAAAACATGGAAAAACTGAGGCGGAAGAGCCTAAAAGCAGATGACAGTGTGATACCTGCAGACGGTAGTATCACACATCTGGGTTGACGACATTCCGCGGCGCCTGCCGAACAGAGCAGCACTCGGCTTTCACCATAGGCCTGCCACTGCAAAAACTAACCACGAATGCCTCGACCTATTGATTCACGGTGAAGAGTTCACACAGAGGTTAGCCGCGCTGAACTGAGAGCGAGCCAGCGAGCTGGAGCACAGAGAATATTTGAGTCAAGATGACAGCGATATTTTATCAATACAGACTTGACTTGCAGCCCAGAGATATTTTTTTTTCTCTCTCTCTTCTTTGTGATGTTCCTGTAGCAGCCCAGTTCTCACTCTGCCTTACTCTTTAATAAATAAAATTACTTTTATTCTTTATTTATTTTCCCTCTCCACCCACAGGGGGCCCCACTTGCTCGTCTGCCCGCCCCGTCAGCTCGTCTCAACCCTCGTGCAGCATGTATGTCTCTATTTCACACTGATGCCCTTTAATCATTTTCATCGTTTCAGCGGGCTGACATTTTACATAAAGAGCTCTTATCATCTCTGGCTTATGGTTAATGATGAATGGTGATAATTACTGTCAGTCAGTGTGGGTCTAACAGGCGCCGTCTCTGCCCTGGAGTATGCGGATCCAAAGCTGTAATATATAATAAAGTGGGCCACATACTGCACTGCACCATACAGTATATGGTCATGGCTCCATTCTATAGAAGATCACTGAAAGTATGTGTGGTGCATGAGTGAGTTCAGTTACTACAGTGTAGTCACTGGCCACGGGGCTGCACAAAAGAACCTAAACACAATTCCATGACCTTACATATACTATTATATTTGTGCAGCAATTACCCCATTTCCTGTCAAGACACTGATTTTGTGCCGCTTTAGCTTAACATGAAACTGAGCTAATTGCCGACATTGCTCCTTGATGTAGTGAACCTATTACATCCTACAGTTTTCTAATAGCGCTGCCTAGGTTTGATCTCTGTACCACCGTAGCATAAAACGTTAGAAGAAGCAGCACACAGCCAGTTGTCCTCGGGGGACAACAGATGATGATTGTGATTAATGACTAAGTTTTCTTATCTCCAACAGTTTTAATGCACTCCTTTTAGGTGTTTGCGTGTGTGGCGCACGTGTGCATGTGTTCCCGGTTGAGGTCCTGAAGCTGTGCACCTGACTGAGCGACGCCATGCAGCCACCAGCTGTCTGTGCACTGACACAGCGACACGCCACGCTGACTCTCACTGTGTTATTAGCGGTGACTATAACGGAATCATCACAGTTTAAGCTACTAAAAGCCCAAATTCTTAATTTGACGAACACACCGCAGCGGTGATGTGTTTGTTTTTTATTACACAATGGCATGTCAGTGCGGTGAGAAGATGCAGCGATGAGCTTTTCATCTCTCCCGTCGTCTCAACCAAGACAGAGAAGCCTCTCTGGGAGACACGAGCTTTGTTGTCAAATCTAGTTCAAGTGTGAGTAGATGAATGCATTTGGCTTCATGCATTTGAAAGGGCCGGGTATGAACAGAAGACAGATGATGAGAGAGAACAGAGAGACGAGTAAAGAAGTGTCTGGACTCCTTGCTTGGCTCTGTTTGTGGCTAAGCTGCCTGCCACAGAAATGTCCCTCCTTTAAAACCTCACTGGAACAGATGTCCGTAAGACCTTCGTCTTATCTCTAACATTCTCGTCCTCTTCCTATTCCTGACTTTAACTCTCACGAAGATATTTATTTCAGCCATATTATTTTATCAGCAGCAAAAATAGTCCAGGTAACTTCTTGGAATTAACTTCATTTAAATGAGCTTTCTGTTGTTGTTTTTAAGGATTACTCACATGCTGGTGTTAGCCATAAAACACAGAGCGAGTGTTGTTTAAAGAGTACAGATAAAGGAATAATTAAACACATTTTTACAGGCAGTAATAAACTAAATAAAATACATGCAGCTGGCACAGTCTGCAATCTGCAAACTGCTGCTGTAAAATGCAAAAAATCCAGCCATTTCTTTTTTTAACTTTAACTTCTTGAGACATTATATCACTAAAATATCTAGACTATCCATGCGCTGTCCTGTGCTCTGAATGTGTGTTCATGTGCTGATGATTGTTCATGTTAGTACAGAGTAAAGGTCAGAAGGTCAGGACATGAAAAGGTTCTTTTTAGGTTTCCTTCAGAACAGTCCCGTCCTCCAAAAAACGAGCGGGTGCTTTTAAAGATTTTCTTTATGGCAAATGCTGTGGTTACTTCCCAGAGGCTGGCTGCTGATGCAAGACACTGAAACAGACGTATACAAAGCGTTTCCCACAATACCCTGCAATATTCACTTTCTCCCCTTCATCCCCCATGTGTATGCTTAAATTATAAGTGCCTCCGTTTTCTATAGATTAATGTTTCACATATACAGCGCATTAATATTATTGCCACAGAGATAAGTCGATTAGGAGTGTGTGTGTGTGTGTGTGTGTGTGTATGAGTGTATTTACATACATGTGAAGTGTGCCCATGTGCATCTCTATGAATTGTGTTTGCATACATTTATACAACAGGATTTTAATCAGATATATGATGAGTTACCTGCCCATTCCCCCACTGCCATATATTAATTACATCCTGCCTGTGATAGATGGAGAGATTAGTGTGTATAGAACACATTATTTCCTGATGGAAGCAGGCTCAGGTGTACAATCTGGCTTACCCGCCACAAATGGAGCAACAAATCGGAACTGTGAATTGTAGAAAAACATGAGGGTAATTCACTTTTCAAATGCCCCGACAAAGACAATGTTTAGGTTTGCATCTTGGAGCATAACCTGTGTTTGTTTAACGTATTATATATAAATAAGAGTCTAAAACTGTTTTTTTGTGTGTGTGCCTATACTCTCTAATTACATTGATTCAGATCAGGTAACATTTAGCCTTGTCATTTGATGTTTAAAAATGCTTTATTCTATGTTATTCTGAGGAATATACACTAAGCATTACTCTGAGGGAAAACGACAAAATAACTGATGATATCCACAGGAAACGGCTCATGCTCATTACAGAGCATCACTGGATATCATAATTTTAATTTTATTATCATGATGACAAAAATCCAAAAAGAAATGCAAATGGGTTTTTCATTTAAAATTCAAACATTCACACTGTATGCAAAAACTCAAGTCAGAGGTTAGAGCAGCCATGCTGCGAGTGCGAGCCACACATCTCAACCACTTCTCACACCAGTGATTGGAACTCGGACTCTTAAAGTGAACCAGATCATTATAAAAGCGAGAGGTAATTCTAAATGAAGGGTTGTCTGGAAGAAGAAAGAAACGCACTCCTCATGAGTTTGCATGTATATCACTTGAGGTATTCATTACGCTATGGTTGATATAAAAATATTAGTGTGAAACACTTTTACATATGTCTATTTAACGTTTCATATATAGTATAATATGTTTGCCACATCAGAAACACAAGATTAGCAAATAAATGCATGCATTGTTTAGGCCTTTATGGAGAAGGGATGCGTTGGGTGCGTACACTCAACGTGTCAGCGCACGTACCGCGCAATTGTGGCAAATTAACAAAAACACACAAAAAACATCGGCTTTGGCTCCCATTGTTGAATTAAAACAACCGGGTTAAATCGTTCACATCACTGTCACTGCCATGTGAGTTGTGGTGCTCTTCTAAGAGCCGGGCACTTGCATATTTTCAACACGCACCACACACAGCTCACACTCGAAGACTCTATCTGTGGTGACAAATATTTGCAGGCTATTTGCTAAAAGCTGTACCACTCCATATCTTCCCCACAGTTAGTGGAGTACATAGGCATACTTGTTAAAGACCATTCTGAGAGGCAAACCCTAGAAACACAGAGGTGTCACAGTAAAAGCTCCGCAGCAGACAGACTCCCTGTGTGAGTCTGCAACGCTCACACATCCCCGGGCATAACAACAGCAAAGTTCGTTTGCCCACATCCCAACCAAGTACTTTTATTTGGGACAGAGAACACGGTCCTGCCAACCAAAGCAAAACAATCTCGAATGAGTCACGCTGGACTCTTAAGATATGTGAACAATTTGACCTATTTTGTCAGTTATTTCAGACGACTTAGTGATGAATATCTCCACTATGCTCTCAGTTTGCTGCTGCTGCTGCATGAGCCGCTGTAACTCTGAGAAAACACACTTCACAACACGAGCCGAGCACAAACTTTGAGTTTGACCTTATTAGTTGGACGGTGCTTTGTTGCCGCAGCAATTGGAACAGGTTGGCAGGTTTGCCAGTGTTTATCAGAGCATATTAGACCTCCAATGGGCTTCTATTAAACTTAATGAACATTTAAATCCTATAATGGATTGAAGGGAATTGAGTGCTGCAAATTATCGGCAAGATGCTCTCGCTGGTGCTGATAAAGACACCCACCAACAGAACTTGAGGAGACACATCTGAGACAGCAGCCTGCCCCTCTTTCCCTTTCTTCATCTCTCTTTGTTCTCAAGCCGCGATCGTCTTGCACTCTCCACGCGTCTTTCCCCCGTCTCACTCTCTGCCCGTCTATCCCTCCCATCACACAGCCTCTCTGTTGTTTTCGAACACACGCTGTGTTCCTCTGTCTGTGTATGACAGAGGAGAGGAGACCATTGCTGCAGAGCCACATCTGCGTCATTCATCAGTCCCCACAACGGAAACATCGTTGAGATCTCTTTCCAGGAGGGATGTGCCAACACGGCCACAACACCGACCCATTACAGAACCACTGAGCTTCGCCTCCAGCCTCCTTTTCTCCGCCGCTCATTCTTTCAATTCATTCTTAGCCTTCTCAGTACAGGAAACTTCGAGCCTACCTTGACAGAGCACAGGACCGTGAATTACCCAACGATGCAGCTGCTATCACAGAGGCTGCTGATGTTGGGCCAACCCAGCATCAGGTCCTGCTAATGGGCGCGCAGAAAGTTCTCAGGAGAGGCCCGTGCTTTGAGCGCCGTTGTGCGCTTCATGCGTTCACTCATGAGGACTGGCAGACTCGGCAGTATTGATCAGGTAGTTCCTATATTCCTGTCGACAGCTGGCTAACAAGGCTGATGTCTCAATAATGACCAGAGCCTTGGGGAGGGAAAGGGGAGCAGTCATAACCAAACCTATGTTAGGACAAAGACAGCAGATACAGGGAGAGGAAAGGTTCACGCCCTATCTGTCCCCACAACACAGGCTTCTCACTCTTTTTACACTTACGGACACGAGTGGTGAGAGGTGCAGTGTTTCACAGTCATTTGCTGTTAATGTAATTAATACAACGGAGTATCTGAAAGATCGTTTTTCAGACTCGGGGCGAAACCTTACGTACGAGCTCTCTGTGAGTGTAACCCCCTCACAGGCAGCCGCGTCTCCTCACACTGTACGTCTAATATTGACAGCGGTC
The DNA here is from genome assembly GCF_019176455.1 of Solea senegalensis. Lineage (NCBI taxonomy): Eukaryota > Metazoa > Chordata > Actinopteri > Pleuronectiformes > Soleidae > Solea > Solea senegalensis. The sequence goes on from NC_058029.1 coordinate 18,273,909, forward strand.
TGACAGCTGTAAGTGATTGGGCAAAGCAAACAAAAGAAGCGAGGGCGTGCGTGTGAAAGAAACACACCAACAGACTGATTGATGAAGATGGTGATCTATTTTTGATGCGAGAGACTTGAGACTATAGTTTGGCCGTGCAGTTGCGGCGGGGCGGTGGGGGAAAAAAAAGAACGGCTCCTTCAGTCAATAAAAGCTGAAATATGAAACCACGTGCAGGAAAACATCTTTCCTTGTCAGTCTGCCTGCTCACGTGTGCTTGAGCAACACAGACTGCAGCAACTGTGGTGTTTAGAACAATTCTGTGGCTGAAATGTTTTTTTTCCCCCTTCTCCTCTGAGCTATTAATTATGACAAATTCATGCGTTTCTCTCACATGATGTTACTAGACGACGAGCAGCAGGTACTCTGTGGACTGTGGAGACATCAATACAAACAGCAATGTCAAAGCCCAACTGTAGCAGTGATCAAAATCAAAAGCCTCACTCTCTCTTGTTTTCCTTTTCTACCCCTACACAGACAAAAATTTGTTTCATTTGTTTTCCTTTTATTGCACAAAGACAAAGCAGCAGCTCCCAGGAGTACGGCCCTGTTCTTCATTTCCTGTTTTGCCAGTGATTTTGCAGCCTCAAAATGAGGTGTTCAATGATAAAATAATGTAATAATAATGTAATAATGATACCATTCTCTCTTTCTCTCTCCTTCTCCTGTTGGTCGTCCCACAGCAGCGGTAAGTGGTAATAATCATCCACCTACGACCAGCTCATTAGCAGCATGCCCTTCTCTGTGTGTGGCTCGTTTTATGTTCCTTAGAACTAACAACAACGAGAAGCAACGAGAGTCCCCGCTGGAAATCATGGCCGGTGCCCACAGACAGGAGGAGCTGCTCAGGGAAACCACCACCTCTGTACACACACACACACACACACACAATAAATGTTAGAGCTGCTGTAAACACAACAAGATTGCTCTTCATCTGGAATCTTCTAAGGCCTGATTCACAAATTGCCATTTCACACCAACAACTTCGACGTGGCCATTTTTATTGCCTTAAAACTCAGCGAGATTGTTAGATCCTCAAATTGTTTTTTTGAAAACATCATTTCTGAAGAACTTCCACAGCTGTGCTGGTGTTTTCAGTTTACAGCTTCCAGACTGACTTAACGACAAGAAAGCTTGCGTTGTGTTGCAGAAAGTGACATTGGGTTATATCCCAGTGGGAGAGAAAGGCTTACTGAGGTGGTTTAGGCTATTTTGTCAGGTGCGTACAGGTCCGTCCATGCGTGTGCATGAGTGTCTACATATCTGCGGACAGAGAAAGTTGTCGCAACCCGTTCAAGAAATCGATTTTCAGGTGATAATTCCAGATAAACAATAGTCTTGACCCATAAATACTCGTGCTAATGTAATGTCTCAGGGATCAAACTTTTAACATTGTCGCGGTTCATGTGATTCAATCATAAGTTTGTTTGGTGATTGGCTGTTACTTCGGCCTCAGTGAGCAAACAGCCAATCAAAATGACTGGCTCTGGTCTTGAGACACAGAATTTTTCGACACACGTTTCGATGGAAATGTTGAATGAAAACTTACAATAAATGTCAATCTACAGTATGTTTAAAATTATAAATCTATGTGAAATCAGCCTTGTAAATTTAGTTTTGTCCTTGCTTGAAACCTGCGTGTCTTATTTGTAATGTGATTAACTGACACGCCTGACCTGGTTTCACAGATCAATGGGACATATCACCTTTTTATTTATCATTTCCATATCATGAGATAAAGGTCTGCAAAACTCAGAACAGCCAACACTGCAGCAAATCCACGATGTCTGCGAATTTACCCAAAGAATTTAAAGCTTTCCATACAGGGCGCTCACATCCAAGCCCGTATATGAAATATATGGGTAAGCTGAGCTGAAGAGGCTTTTACTTTCCTCCTCCTCCTCCTCCACATTCCCCGCAGGTCTGTCACTGACTTCGGCTCCTTCTCTTTTTCATCTGATTCTACAGTAATTATCATGTCTCTCGCAGCGAAATTCACTGCTTCACATCTTTCCTTACGAAGAAAGACACAAACATGTTCATAGAAGTCAACATCATGAGACGAGCTTTCCCTTTGCCTCTTTGTTCCTCCTTCACGTACTTATACACACACACACACACACACACTCACTCAATCTCTCCGTCTCACACACACACACAGCGCTCCAACAAAAATAAATAAACCACAAGGATTGAAGAGAAGTTGAATTATGGAGAAGGATTTACGAATCACAGATAGTTATGAATTAAATAATCTCAGTGATGTCAGTGAGTGTTGGGATGCACCGTATATTCACCCCGATAGAAATAATGGTGTCCATGTTAAGATGAACATGACAGCAGACAATAACAATGCACAAAAACAAAATGGCTGACTACGACTACGGTATAGTCTATGTACAAAATTAAGTAGTGGCGCGTGTCCCATGTAAATAGTAAGTGTGCGCATGTGAGTCCTGCCTGAGGTTGTGCGAAGAGTTACCTGTTCCTCCATGAATCTAATTTAGCTGCTCCTCGTTCACTCCAAAGGTTATCTCGTCTATTTGCATGTAATATTTGTAATTGCCTTCGAGTCGGACTACTGCCAAACCAAAGCAAGGAGGAGAAATTTAATTTTCTGAGCCATCATTGTGGATCGCAAACTGTTATCTTTCAGACATCAACTGTGTTCTTACACTAAATTACACACAAAACTCGGATAAAAGGGTCGTTGGTTGTTTTACTTATATTTTTAAGGACAGTTTGAGTGTGGGTTAAGCTCATGATCTTACATTCACAGGTCTCTGGCAGAGAGTCTTTATGGGATGAACTGCTGTGAATACAAGTTAACGTTGAAGTCGCATTCTGACTTTTTCACAGCTTGTGACATAATAAGGAGAAACAGAAAGAAGAAACATAGAGAGCAAACATTTCTACTCACAAACGTCTCCACACTGTAATTAAACATGGGTAAAAAATATTTTATTTGGGGTCGGAATAAATGTTTTAGGTCTGCAACTTGTTTTAAGAGAATTTTTAGTCTGTAAATATATTTTATTTTTGGCAACAACCTTGGGTGAAAAATGAACAGATGGGGTTCTGTTGATCAAATAAATAAGACGTTTGTGAGATGGACCTTAAATCCCAGGTTTGATTACAGCAGGGAAAATCAAATAACAATAATAATAATAATAAAATGGAAGTTTTATCTGACATCTGAAATTTGAGTGTCATTATACCGCAGTCTTAATACATAGTGAGCAGCAGCGTCTGTGGTGTGTAAAAGTTTATGCAACCTTGCAAACTGACTCAACAGACTATTCTTTTGTTTTCTTGGAAATAAATTACTTTATAATCTTAGCGATTATTTGAGATTCTATACTTTCATTAATCTACCCCTTTCATTTTTTTTTTGGAAGTTTACAAATTAAATCTTTAAAATCCCTTTCCAGCTGCAATTATAACCTATACACCTTTATATTGTCAGCCATTTTAATGAAGTCAAAAGGTTTGTCAGGAGTTAAGTTACTTTTAATTTAATACATTTTCCTGTCATCTTTCCACATTAAATGACCAAAATAGTATCCAAATATAATATTTGGATGGCAAATACAACTTTGTCGTTGTGATGTAGTTTTGAGGGGAGTTTGTGTGTGAGACCTGCAGACCAATGATGAACGATCTGCTTTTACACCTGGATTAAGACTGCCAGGTGAGTTCATTCAAGGACTGGGATTACAAATTATAAACCAATTCCTTTTAAATTTAGTGAGCAGGGAGGAGGCGGTAGGTGGTGGGGATGCCTTTTTTTTGTTCCAGGTGTTCGTCAGAAGGGTCATAACGATCCCAGGAGAAGCTAAATGAATTTAAATCCTGAAGACAAAAGACAGGGACGGATGAGGACACTCAGTGACAACAACTTTAGCGAGGAGTACAGCTCAAGTAGACAGACCGTCTGTCTGTCTGTCTGTCTGTCCATATTTCCCGCTCTGCTCTGACCCGAGGCAGCCCAACACTCCTGTCTCGACTTGACACAGCTTAGTACAGGATAAATGTTTGCCCTCATCTCTTCACTGCTGAGGTAATACCAGCTGAACCACAGGACTGATCTCTCTCTCTCTCTCTCTTTCTTTCTTTCTCTCTCCCTCTTTCTCCACAATTTTTTCCCTCTTCCTCTTCCTCCGCTGCCTTTTTTCCCCCTGCAGTGGTTGAGCTGAATGTTGTTGTCAGGGATGAAGAGGGCCCTTTACGCTGGAATTTCCGCTGTCACTCCGTCTCCTGAGACTAGACCTATGTCAAGGACCCCGTCTCTCTCTTGCTCTCTCTCTTACTCACACACACACACACACACACATCAATATACTGAAAGGTACCAGGGGACATTGTATTGTGTGTGTGTGTGTGTGTGTGTGTGTGTGTGGCATCAGTCGAACAAGTGACAACAACAGTTTTCCATCTTGTGGTGGAAAGATGAAGGACAGGAGGAGGGAAGTAAACAAACTCCCAACTGTAACCATATGGGAACAAAGTGTCTGCACATATATAGACACCTGTGCGCGCGCACACACACACACACACACACATTGTTTAAGAAGCTCAAAAATACACACACAAATAAGATGTTCATCTCAGATCAGGGAGATGGAAACAGAAAGACACTCTCACTCTCACTGCCTGACAGACACCTGGACACAATGTCAAGTTCAAACACACACAAGCACAGAGACACACACTACAAACTTTGATTTCATATGACACACACTCTGTGTTTTCCAGGAACTCCACATGTATGAAGTTAATCCCTGCTGTCAGATTAGATGCGATATTTAACTATGTATATTTAAATGCGCTCTCACTCTCTCTCTCTCTCTCTCTCTCTCTCTCCTCCCTTACCTTCATTGCTGTTGGTTCCCGCCGTGCCCAGAGCCTGTAGAGATATAGTCCACAGCAGCATCACGGTCAGCCCCGGATCTGAAACCATGGTGTTCTTTCTAACACCCCGCCAGTCTCCCGCTGCCTCTCTCTCTCCCTCTCTCCACTATTACTCCCTCACTCTCCCTCTCTCTGCCACACTCTGTCTCTTCTCTCTCCTGCTCTTTTCTCTTGTCTCCCAGGGTTGAGGCGAGTGTGTGTGTGTGTGTGTGAAGGCTGTGAGCTCATTGGGTTGGAGTGTTGGAGCCTGCCTCAGTGGCTCACTTCAGACTGCCGGTTCCCTCACACGAACACGCACATTCATACACACACTTTCAGCGGGCATAAGGAGAAAGAGGGAGGGACGAGCACGTCAGTCAAAGCGCCAGCAGCCAATAGGAGCGCAGCACTGCACACCACACGCTCCACCACAGCCACACCTTCTCGCCACACCTGCCGGTCCAACTTCCATCACTTTCTGTTCGTCTCCGTCGGTCCGGAGCAGATACTGCACTCCACCATTTCGGTCATGTGCTCTGTTTTCATTGGCTCGCCTCTTGCGCACACACTCACCTACACAGTGGCAAATAAATGACTGATTGGATGCATGCATGTCTGCAAGGCTCAAGTGCATTGACACTTTATCAAGTTATTCATTGGTAAAAAAAAACTATTATATGCACACATGTACAAATTGTGTTTGGTCGTCGGGAAATTTTGTCCATTTTAATTTTAAGTTCCTCATTTCCAAAGGGTTTTTTGAGGGTTAAGACTTTTAAAGGTGACATCGAATGGTTGTATCGCACATATATGTTAGTTATGGAGGTCTACTTACATATATTAACTCGTTTTCATGGTTAAAAACTTCCTAATCGCTGCAAACGAGCCGATCAAAATATCTCCTCACTGACGCTCTTGTCAGCCGCCCTGTTTCCGACCAAAATCACACCCCCAGAACGTGGACTGTTTTGTGATTGGCCAGCCAACGAGCGCTTTCCCACTGTCCTGTGATTGGCCAGGTACCTGGAAGTGACGTAATAGATAGGCCAGCTCTCAGATACACAGCTCCCCCTCTGGCACGGTGGATGCTCTGCATCGCAGCAGCTACAACGAGAGTAGTTCTTCTTCTTCTGCGGTTGAATGTACATAACCAGATGTGTCCGGTCTAGTGCCCGCACCAGGAGGCGCTACAGTGAGAGGAGTGGTGTGGTATACTGGTGACAACATCAACCTACGGAAGTGCCGATCCGTTTCGCAGAGCCCAGGAAAACAATAAAACCTTATTTTCTCAGCAGTGGCTGAACTGTTTGTTCTGAAGCTTTAGGGTTTCATAAACGAGGTAATGACGCAGATACACACACACAAACGCAGCGTTAAGTGGAGCTTCCGGTCTATGTCGCCTTTAAGGTTAGGTTTGAGTTAGGACAGTTAGTTGTGAGGGTTCGGATAACGTGTGTTCACACTGGACACGTCACAAGTGTACATACCAAGTCAATGCACACGCGATTTTCATGTCAATCGGCCCAAACGACGTAATAGACAAGCATCAAAATCACAGCCATCGCGGCCAATCACTGTTGAGATTCTCCGAATGACATTTGCATACTTGCCAGTGGAAGACTCCACTCGGGGAAACATATTGTTTTTGTGTGTGGACACTCAGAGCTGACACTTTATCTCTTGTGGAAAAGTCTGCACAGAAGAAACCGTCGTCTTGTGTGTTTGCGCCACACCAGTGCGGGTGTGCTCCGTATGAATGTACAGACGGTAAAAAGAAATGCCTGTTACTTCTGTTTAAAATACGGCAACTTGCGGCCAGTGCTCTCACTGCGTCATAAAGTGTACAAAATGATTCCACAATAGATAGACGTGATTGACGCGTAGCGACGCAACAAATCACATCTGGTGTGAACAAAGGATAAGGGGCTAAGGAATGCATCGTCTGTATAAGTGTCCTCACCTCTATAAAGAGACAACTGTGTGTGCACATGTTACTGTTAAAAATTATTTTAAAAGTTTCAAAAGAGAAGGATATGAAGAAGGATGAAAGAAGTGCTTAGCCGCCAAGGGGCGATTCTGCTGGTTGCAAAAATAGTTCAAGTTTTATGCAGAGCTATGGGGAAATTAGCCTACATCAATAACCTTTTTCTCCTCTCTTCTTCTTCTTCTGTCTTTTGAATGTTCAAAATACGACACATATGAGTGGACGCAAGTGTGATCCACAGCAAGTATCATGCAATAGGTTTCACAGCTGGCAACAGTGAGTCTCATGAACTCCATTTATGATCGGGTGACATCAGCTAGAGTCCAGTCATACTTACCTGGAGCTACTATGCATTGACGGCCGGGCCCCATGGTTAGGGTTAGGGTTAGTGGGACATGCAGGACTGCTCCATACCACTGGAAGGCAAAATGTTTGTTAGCGCTGACGGAAACAATGAGGAATGTGGCAAGACCCCTGGGAAGGAACGGCCATCTTTGTCCAGCAGTCTTGGTGCACTGACTGTATCTCTAAATGTCGAATATTTAACCTTAACAAACTGTAGGCTGCTTTATTTACCCAGAGAACTCTAAGGCATTATTGAGAGTGTGCTTAGGCTGCACTGAAAGAAATACCCAACATGATCAATGATCATGAAAACATCCCAACGTTTTCATTATGCATAAAGAGGTGTGAAGCTTTCAAGTGAGGAGATAGAGCGGAGTACAAGAAGTCCCTGTACGAGCTACAAAGAGGGCACACTCCCAAGAACTTGAGAGCATCCATTCAAATAAAAACACATGTAGTATGTGGCAGCATATCCAGTCAGTCAGAAAATACAGGGGAAACAAAACCAGCATGGAAACCCGGGATGCCACCCTTCCAGACTATCTCAGCTCATTCTCTGCCAGGTTTGACAGATTCAGCAATGACACTCCCTCAAAATCCCCCTGTAACCCTGGAGACACGACATTCCAGGTAACACACTCACACAGGTCCTAAAGGTACACAAGCATGTGGGGGGGCAGAAGATTTTTGAAGAGTTTTGAAGGCCTGTGCTGAACTAGCTGGTCTGTATGTGGACATCTTGAACTTGTCCTTAACCCAGACCCTCTACAGTTTTCCCACTGCCCTGACTGATCAGTGGACTTCAACATCATCCAGGCAGGAAAGCTGATTGAGACCTTGTTGTCCTTGTTGTCCTGACCCCCACCTCCAATTGGATACTGGACTTCTTGACTGAAAGACCACATGTGGTGAGGGTGGGATTGCAGTTCTCTGTTGTGCTTATATTCACCACAGGGTTGCTGTCTCAGGCCCAAACCCTCCCATGTACACGTATGACTATAGACATGTATGTCTCCAACCAGGACAACGCCGTCATCCTGGAAATCATTAAGGGCAGGGATGAGTCGGGTTACTAGAGCCAGGAGAACGACCTCATCCTCAACATAGACAAGACAAAGGAAATAATAATGGATTTCAGGAAGTTAACCTCCTCTGCAGCCTCTCATCATCAAAGGGACTGAGGTATAGAGAGCTTACAGCCACAAGTCCTAGACTGTGAACACTGCTGCTACAGTGAAAAAGGGCCAGCAGTAGCTGCACTTCACCTGGCTGAGGTGTCACCCTCTCACCCAGGCCTACAGAGGACTAGTAGAGAGCATCCTCACTACAGGCATCGCTGTCTAAGTCATAAAGACTGCAGAGCGGATTATGGGGACTGAACTTTCTTCTATGGAGAGCATTATCAGAGACACACTCCATCCATCCAGCTCACTGTCTGCTCAGACACAAACACTGCACATACAACCTGACACACAGCCGTTAACAGCAGCTTGACCGTCAAATCGCAAACCCCGAGGCTTCATAACAGCTGTTTGTTTTGCAAGCGGAGGACTACGTCCACTTTCATAAACAAGATTGCCATTTAGGACCTCATAAGCACTGACCTTTACAGGACCAGTAGTCCTCATGGGGACCAAAGCCTGGTCCTAATGGTACAGAACCTCATTCCCAATTATCCGGTTAAAGATAGGATTGAGATATGAATTGAAGTAAGGTTAGGGTTAGTCATTAACTGGTTATGGTTAAGGTTAGGGATAGGGTTTTGAATGGGCTGTCCAATTGAATGTACATCACTGCGTGTCTGTTATTCCAGAAGTATGATTATGTATTGATTCATGCAATGGTTGGGTACTCTACAAACATGCCAAATCACAGTATCTGTCCTAATCAGTTGGTTTTTCGGTCTGGTCACACTGCAACACAAGACACACACAACTTTCACACACCACTGCATTGACCTGAGCTGTGCTGAAGTAAAATCATTAGACAAACACACACACACACACACACATTCGTGTACAAAGCTGATAGGAAATGAGGTTTTTAGTCATGTGTCACCTCTTCAACACTCTGTTTAGTCACATTTGTATTCATGAGATGAGATTCATGTTCACTGATGTTAAGCCGATGTACAACTAATAATGTACAGTTGACTACACAGCGTCTGCAGAGCCACTCACTCTGTTTTCCCTGGCGCTGTTTCCAAAATGAACAAATTAACTTTTAAGTTCAAAAGCAAGACGCAGTTAAAGTGGTCACTATGGCAACACGTACGAGATCTATTTGTGTTTACTATTAATGTATTACAGACTAAAGTAGGACACTTCAAAATCATTTTCTCTTTTGTCCGTTATTTAATGAGATTTGATTTATTGAGTTGCCAAATGAGATAAAGACGGTGTGAGATGAGGTGTGATTGACTGCTGAGATGAATTTATTAGTCAGGCAGCTGTACATTTTACATAATGATTAATACTGAAGGTGCTGCAGTAAAACTAAAGTTTGAACTCTACAGTTTTGTATATACAGGGACGGCAGATCCTTCAGTGCAATGAAGTGCATTGAAATGAAAGTCCATATATACTGTATTGAATCCTTGAAAATGTATTCAAATTAGAATAAAAATCAAATCAGACACGTGAAATGTGACCTTGACTACACCCTGCTAACTGTGAAACTTAAAATGTTAATTATATTGTGTGATATCTTATTGTAAACATACCTAGTCCCTTAAACTGTGCACTACAGAAGTTACAACTACGGAACCTATTGTTAATAACAACATTAATAACAACGATTTTGCATGCTACTACTACTGCACTCTTTGCTGTATAAATTTCACTACTCCCCTGCTGTAAGATTAAATGGTAACAGCGGTCAAACGTGTACAGGATGAGTGTGTCCCAGCTGAGCTCAGACGTCTGCCGACATCTTCCAAACTGAACTGTACATCCAGTGAGACCCAGGGACGTGAAAACACAGCACTGTCACCACTCGACTGCCACTACAACAGGGCTGCTGCTGCGGAGGAGGACGAGGAGGAGGAGGCATCACCCCCGGGACCACTTGATCTGTCTCCCACACACACGCACAACTGGAATCAAAGGGGTCAACTCGTCCTACAAAATATTGTCGATGAAAATTGAGTGTGAAGAAACAGTACATGCAGCTGTCGGCTAAGTGAAGGAGATGGAGGGTTAGTGTGTCCAGGCCAAATTCAGGCAGTGCTGTGCCTGCCAAACTCCTTCCTCTACTCCCCCCTTCCTCAGGCCCAGAGACACAGGGCTGACTGTGTGAGTTTATAATGCTCCATCCACAGCATGTATGGGGGAGCCTTGTGCCTATGTGCAATGTCCTGATAAAGGACGAGGCAAAGCAAAGCACACGTATATAAACACAGACGCAAAGGGATACATGTCGTATTCATGGTTATTATTCTGTGCGTCTGTTTTGTCCCTTATCTGTGACGTGTGTCAGTGTACGTGCTCATGTGTGAGACTCTGTTGCTTTACCACTAGGCTGCACTGTCAGTCTGCCTGTCCAATAGGCTGCACGTCTCTGTGAGGACGTCTGCATTGTCATCTTCACCCTTTGATGCTCTGATCTTTCGAGACCAGAGGATAGAACACTCTCTGAACCCTTACGTGCAACTTACTCGAGGAGAACAACAACAAAAAAGCAGAAGAGGAAAATGAATTTCACAGATTTCTGACAATATCGGATGTACTGTAGATGCATGACCAGAGGGATTTGTATAGGAGAAAAGGAATGCTTTGTAGGGAGCTGGCTAACAAAATGACACAGAGAAATTAAATCTATATCTTTCAAATACTAGCAGAATATTAGAAAAGAAAAACACCCATCTGTCTAGGAATGATTTTCCATTAAAATGTAGCGCCGGCAGCTACTCACCAGATACAAAATGTTTGCTCTTCATTTTTACAGCCAAACATGATCTCCCTTATTGTATTGAATTGAATCAGAAAATAGATGTGTATACCCAGTGACACCGGCTGCTGTCTCAGCCACCGCTTGCAACTTTGGTAATTGATGTTTCCAAGCAGAGGGAACATCAGAGCATAGCATCTCAGTTTAGGCAGCATGCAGTGCAAAGTCCTGGCTACTAGAGGCTGAAATGTCCACATTCATAATAAAAAGTCCGGGAGAGTGTGTGGATAATAGCGCTCAGAGGCACTGGTGTTATAGGAATGATGCGTGTGGCCCAGAATATGAATGGGCTATGAATGCGAACGCAAAGAGAAGCAATAGCAAACGTAGTCGGGGTCATTTTGTCCCTTTGCCATAAGTGAAGCTGTGTGAGGGAGAGAAATGTGTTTTAGAAGGGTTATGTGTTATTACACACACACAACACACACAGCATCAGAGGCCTCGTTGTTGTATATTCATTCATATTCACTTGCTTTTATACTGTATGCATGTGGTATTATGAGAAAGTGTATTGACAATTCTGTGTTATTTTGCCACAGCAACAAAGTGGGAAGTCTCGTGTGTCTGGGTATGACCATCTTGTGATAGAATAAGTGCACCATGTCTGCAGTTCACATTGTGTGTCTGTGCACGGGGGGAAATGTGAGCGCGTGTGTGTCTGTGTGTGTGTGCGAGAGCGAGAGAGAGAGAGAGCAGATGGTGGGGGTCAGTGCGTGTCTACTGTTGTGGGGCTGTTGTGTGTGTTAGCTAAATATAGCACTGTAGTGACAGAGCCACTCAGACATATACTCTCTCTCTCCCTCCCTCCCTCTCTGTCACCAGTCTCACGTCAATTCTTTGATCAGTTCAGCTCTGCTCATTTCACCTCAGCGTAATTGAGTCACTTCAAAGCAAGTGAATTAATTTCACGTAAAATTACTTCAACTATTAAACCAACCCGGCCGTAAAATGACACTGAAAGTGATCATTTTGACTCTTATCATCACCAATTAACATCAGGATTGTGCGTCATCATAAAAGTATTGCCAGACAAATTTCACTTAACACACTTAACAATAGGTTGATACAGGAGTTTCTAGTGCTCACACAGAGAGAGGGATGTCCTCCATGTTCTTGAGCAATTCCGGATGACATTCATTTCATTATTGTCTTACCACACCGAGTTTAACTAATTTAATAGAAATACTGTTTTTAATCACCTCCTTCTAGTTGATTTTACATTTGTTGCAGGTTTATTACACTGAATTAAACATAACTCTTCAATCACTAGAAAGAATGTGGTCTGCTTGCCTGCAATGGTTTATTTAATTCCCAATTAAAAATGTAGTAAACAAAATGTGGTAAAACTCTTATAACTATATACACCCATCCGTCCATTTTCTACCACTTCATCCTCCACATGAGGGTCGCAGGGGTGCTGTATATATATAGGATAGTATGGCCTCAATTATATGTTTTATGTGAGACTTAACAGCATAAAGTGCCAGAAATTGCATTAAAGAAGATCTACCCCGAGTCTTCAAAAGGGTTCTATCCAAGATAGATTCACACTTGCTACTTCTACTTTGCTATTTTTCCCATGGACCTGTAAAATGATTATCAATGAATCTCAACATTTTGTGCACAGACGTATGGATCACTGCTGAAAACCAAACTGCAGCTCAAAGGGCATAAAGCCTTCCCTTTTATGCTTTCCATCTGAAACATGGACGGGAAGTGTTGAGTTGGACTGATGGTGAATTATCAATGATCAAAAGAATAGTAAAGTAGTCAAGTAATTGGAATTAATTAGGCAGTGGACCAGTTTTTATGTGAAAAAGAAAGAAATGCTTTCTGTGCCCAAAGATGTAACGTGAATACTGGTGTTTATGATAGAAAGTAGGCTGCCTGTGTTATTTATTTGCTCATAAGGGTGCATAAGCAAACCTATAAGTGCATGTGACATCTTTAACATGATAACTCATTCTTGTCCACCTCTCTAGCAACAGAATAACACCGAGTATCTTTTTTAGATCTCTTCCAATCTCCTCATCTTTTTGGCTGTCATACCACATTTCTTTGCTCCCCCCCTCCAACATATAGGTCAGTGATCTCTTATCTGGGAACGCAAGTGTACACAGCTTCAGGTCAGAGGTGCCGTACTTAAGAAGAAGCCGTGCAGACATGGGCTTTTTGATGGAGGTTGAGTCATAACAGAGAGGGGGAAAAAAGTGTCACAAATGCAGCAACTGATGGTACTCTGTGCACAGTGACCTCAAATTGCAGATTATGGATGGTGAGTAGTTTTACACTAATCATTTGATGGTGTACAATTTTATGGAACAAGAATAAAAAAATAACTGCCAAGCACTGGAAACAAATTGGACAAAAATATTGCCTCTTGTCATTGAAGGCTATCCTATATTTTGTCTACTACTCAAACCACAACTGTCCATCAGGACTGAGGGGTTCAAAATTAGCTCCATCTTATATATGCAGCACTTTCTTTTGTCACAACTACAACACTGCACTTTACTGATTTTACAGTGATTGCTCAAGGTGGCAGAATCTTGTGACAGTAGATGACATGGGTGACGTCCCTGTGGAAAACCTAAAGCCTACAAAGCAGAGCACACCAGCAGTGTACCATATGGCATAATTTGACAAAGGGACAGGAGATGCAGTCAGCCAATACCTAGTAATAAGCCAAGTGTAGTGTAGGCTACACAGCATATCAAAATGCAATTGACACATTGCTTTAACATAAAGACCGGGACACTGCACGCCCCAGTGTGTCCGACGCTGTCAGCTCTCGGCAGTGTCGTCAGAAGCCTGGCTCAATGCTTTACGGCCAGTCCAGAATATAGAATTGGCGCCGGCATCCGCTGGTGTTGGAAGATTGGAAGAGAAGAGACACGAAAATGATGCAGCTACCAAATGACGTGCAAACAGCAGGGTGCACACCCAGCACCCAGAAAAACCTTCAATATTTACTTTGAACATAAAAGAGAAAGTATCCTCCAATAAGTGATTGCAAGCAAACGTTTACTGTCAGATATGAAGTTTTAAATCTTTTTAAAACTCTGAATTATGGACAGCTATAGTATTCTGACTCTTCCAAAGTCCTACCTGCACTTTAACGTAGTGGGGCTATGCCATCGGTTGCAGAAGGTCTTGCAGGCCAAAGTACCATCCAGGGTGCTGCACGAGGCGGACAGGCCTAGCCGGAACCCTGAAAATACTGGCCAATGTTGGAGGCAGGTCGCTTGCATAGAGTCACCTCCTGGCACGGAGACCTCTGAAATCTCCAAATGTCTAATAGTGTTATGAAGGGCAATTTTCTCTCCAACATAATACATTTAATACATGACATCATCCTCATAGTTATAATTTACTCTTAGAAACAGTAGTAGAAGGAACAGAAGATGATCGTTGTGCTACCTTTGTGGAGACCAAAGGTTCTAGGTACCTTCTGGAACCCTCTGAAAATCCTCATTTTATGGTTCCTGTTGGTTAAAAAAAACAACAGTCGTCTGTGCTAATGGACCTCACTTGATACAGTTAGCTGTGTGGTTGCAACAGGTGTTTCAGCGTCCAACAGGTCTTTTACAAGCTGGATGTTCATGCTGACCGTCATTGTGAGGTCTTCATGTCTTTGAAGGTGATTCCAAATCTTTTTTATGGGCGACTACTTCAACCTGACCGTGTTACCCCGCCACATGTGTTGGAGCATTCAGGTCAGCTGTATTAAGTGAGCCTTAATTTCAGCTCAAACTCCTCTGCAGCTGCCCAGTGTTTCCTTTACAGCAGGGTTTCTCAAACCTGGTCCTGGGGACGCACTGCCCTGCATGTTTTATACGTTTCCAACACACCTGGTTGAAATAAAGGGGTCGTTTTCAGGCTTCTGCAGTGACCATTTCAATCAGGTGTGTTGGAGCCGGGAAACATCAAATACATGCAGGGCAGCGGGTCCCAGGACTGGGATTGAGAAAACCCTGTTCTGAAGCTACTAGGACCGAACAGAATCCAACTGTAAACTGTCAGAGTTGCTTGTCTAATCATATTTTTACCCACAGCTTAAGTACATTTACACAACGTGATGTATTCTGCTCTGAAAGTGTACAGCCTGATTAGTACAGTCTCTGAGTAATGAGCGTTGATTATTCAGTCTAAATTACGCGCATATGTCACTGACTGCTGCTTCAATGGTGTTTTTCCCCGCTCCGTCCTTGTCTCCTGCTAAACACACAAGCATGAGCTCAAGCTTTTGCTGCTGCTGCTGCTGCAGTTTAAATGATCACAGACACCTACAGTATGTTCGCTATGATCTCAGCACAATAAGTGAATAATAATGCATTGTATTATGTTGTATTTAAGGCATTTCCTGCTTTACCATAGGGGTCATTTTCTTATTTTTGATACTTTATTAATCCCCTTGGGGAAATTATTCTCTGCATTTTGACCCATCCTAGAATTAGGAGCAGAGGGCTGCCACACTGAGTAGCGCCCGGAGAGCAATGGAGGTTGGGTAACTTGCTCAGGTACCCCAGCCCTTTTGACCTGGTGGGGACTTGAACTGGCAACCTCCTGGTTACAATCCAAGTTCCCTTTCCACTTGGCCACATAGCTACCATCCAGACTGTATGACATCACAATATTACCATTTCATTATTTTATGCTTATACATAAACTGTGGAAGTGTCCACTAAAACATGGCTTATTCACTTCACTACACTAGTTTAGATGTGTTCCTTTACAAGAGGCAGTTCAAGTGTCAACCAATCAAATTGTATTCTAAAAATATTTATAATACAACCAATGAAATCATGTTAATGTCGAGTTTGCCCAACTCTCATACAACCACACTTCCAAAAACCTGTGTCCCGATACCTTTAAAGTAAAGCTGCGCTGTGTAACCTTTGGTGATTTTGATTACTATTCTGCCTGTGTTTGGGCTTAATGAACAGAAAAGATGTCACATTATTTCTATGCTCCTTCATCTGTGAACGGGGCCAGAAACATTTATCCTGACTAGTTTTATTTTTGTTTGTTTGTTTTGAGCAGTGGAATTCCCTCTGAAAATGTTTGTGGGTTGTCGCTTTGTGTCTTGTGACACAAGATGAATCACTATCTGTGCACAGTTGTTGCTGGGTGACATGAGATGTAAACACCCACTATACTGAGAAACACTGCGAGAGAGTTGTTTGGAGCTGATAGACTTAATCAGCATCGTGTGAACTATTTTGATGATTTGAATCTCACAGACATTTGTTGATGTTTAAAGGTTCTAAATAAA
Source organism: Solea senegalensis (assembly GCF_019176455.1). NCBI lineage: Eukaryota > Metazoa > Chordata > Actinopteri > Pleuronectiformes > Soleidae > Solea > Solea senegalensis. Next base: position 18,290,390 of record NC_058029.1, read on the forward strand.
GGCCTGGTCCTACAGCTACTGGTGTTAAATTTCTTAAAACACATTATACGTGTTTCACGTACGGGATTTTGGGAACACTTTAGACCATAAGTGCACGGTGTCAATGCATAAACCGACTATAATTATTCAAGCCCTTGAAATAAAAGGAAATTTAATGTTGAACAGGTTACAATGAACCTGGGTTTTTTTCCAAGCAAAGAGCAGCAGGGACCGTGAGAGGGTCTTAACCAAGAGCAACATCGATAATGAGGTTGTGTGTGAGAGAGAGCGAGATAGAGAAATAGAGAGAGAGAGAGCCGTGAGCTTTGCTGGGTCAGTGTTGTTGTCGTTTAGCGCTAATTAGCAGGCTGCCTCTGAGCCTCGAGTGTCCTCTCATAACACACACACCCTCTTTCCTAATGACCAGTCTCCCTGAAAACAAGAATTTACCTTAAACATAGAACATGAAGACCTATAGTTTCTATTGTTCTCTTCCCCCGCCTCCCCTCCTGTGTTATGTTTTTTCGTGAACATGATATATTTCTCCACAAGAGTGACGTCCCAAAAGACAAACAGCCAAAAGTGATCACTTGTCTTGTGTCTATCTCTTCAAGAAAGCTTGTCTTGTGTGGAAACCCGGAGCGTCCTCAGAGTGGACTGGACTGCTCCGCCGAGACACTGTCAGACTCTCTTTCTCTTCTTTTCTCTCTCTGTTCTCCTGTATGTGCACAAGTTATGTAGATCAAGTGTTACACATGGCTCACTTGCATCTTAAAATTGATAGAAAAAAACAATACAAGTTTTAAAACATTATGGTATAAAGTAGATAACTAAATATTCTTTTATTTCTATTACACTGTTACTACTTCTATTACAAATTCATTTGAACCATACGATATCGAATATTAGAAAAATGTGATAAAAATGGCAAATTTGTTATGTTTTGTTTTGGGAGTCATTTTTTGTCATTTCCTCTTTTATTTTGGTGAGGTTTTAGGATTTCCTGTTGGTCTGCACTTCGTCTAACTTGTCCTTGTCTTGTCTGATTACCTTGAGTGTTTGCACCTGGTATCACTCCCTGATTGTCAGCACCTGGTCCCCTTTCCCTTTCCCTTTCTTAAGTCACTCACTTCCCTTTGTCCTTTGTCAGTGTGGTTTTTTTGTCTCGTTACATTGCTCAAGTTGATCTAGTTTATGTTTCCACGTTTAGAGTTACCATCCATGTTGATCTACTTTTTGTTTTCTGGTTATAGGTTGTTCTTTTCTGTTTTTTGTTCATGTTTTTGAGAGAGCAATAAAGCCTCATTTTGAGTTCACTTATCTGACTCAGTCTCGTCTAAGACTCTTGGACACAGGGTCAGGAGGGGCTATAAAGTCCCATCTGTTTTCTAAAACTGGCCCATGCTAAAAGAAATGAATGTGTGAATTCCCTTCAAGTCTATATCCTTGTCTCTGCAATGACATTCAAAGGTTTTGCTGTAGTGCTTTCATTACCTCTCTCTGAGTCTGCTTTGAGCCCATATTATTCATAAATTACGTTGTGACATGTTAACTCGATACAAAATAAAATTGACCCAAAGTGTATATATACAGAGATATAGGGTCATACCATGCAGAGAATGAATACACTTTGCCGGCAGGTTTTGGTTACACTGCATAAAATTATGTATATTTAAATGGAAATGCATCCAGTAATCCAGGCAGCAGCGCTAGCGCTGAGAAGGATTTAGAGGTTGTCCTTGTGCTGAAAGAAACAGAGACTTATACAAGAACAATTACTGCAAGAGTCAGTCACCCTGATGCGACACCAGAGAGAAACAGTCAGAGGCCCAAAGTGTGCATTTACGGGCCAGAGATTACAATGAGTAATTGTTTAAAACGAAGGATCATAAAATTATTTATCTTTAAAATCACTGAATTTCTCTCAATTTCTTCAAATGCTATAAGCTTAATATTAAATAAAATATTATTATTATTATTATTATTAATAATAATAATAATAATAATAATAATAATGATGATAAGATAATGAGAAGCACTACAAATCTGTCTAACAAAATGACGTAAGACTGAAACTTTGAAAAAGCTTTGTCACGTCTTTGCTAATGTTCAAGCATGTAAATAATCAAGTTAAAGGATAGTTTTCGTTTGCGCGTCGCCGCAACAGTCGCTTTTATCTTTCTCTTGTGCAAGTGCTTTTCACTCCTAGCAGCTTGATAAATACCCGCCGTTACCTCGGAACACTTTCCCTGCACCACCGTCATCAGATCACAGAGGGGGCAAAAAAAGACGGCATGACATTTATCCCTCCAGTGACAAGGAGCATTGAGGTTGCGATGGAGGATTAATTGGTCACACGTTGTACTTGTGTGGGGTCTGCCACAGCAACTGCACTGAACACTCCTGCCTGGCATTGTACTCTGGGTTCAGAACTCTGGTTGAATGTTCTCAGGAAATACAGTATATCTCAGCAATGAGGAAAAAAACGACATACTACATTCTGTTTATTTGGGAGTTAATTAAAGCATGTGCGATGTTACCATGTGAATGTTCATCACACTCGGGGAACATAATGGTCCACGGTAAATGTTTCAGTGTGAAAGGAACACGAAAAGAATGTGTTTAACTCTACAATACTGCCAAATTTACTGTGCAAGTAAAGCTTAGATTACGCCGTTCAAGTTAAAAGCATCGGAATTGACTGCGAGCACCTCCTCCACATGCATCTCTCTCCTCATTTACACTTCTGAAGGAGTTCTATACCTACCTGTCTTCAAGAACTACCTCCAGTTCATATAGGTGAGTACAGATGTGCTATGTTTGGGTAATTAGAGGAAGCTAGCCGCACCCTAGAGGTTTATTTTTTTTACGAGCAATTCATTTCATTTTGCACTGTTTTTTAAGATCCTCCCAGCACCTCGTTTCATTTAAGGGGGAACAATCGATATGGGACACATTTTGCTGCTGATAAGTTGTAGCTCTGTGGTGTGTGTGTGTGTGTGTGTGTAAGAGACTTATTACTGTACAGACACATGTGCATGAGTAAAGGAGGACAGAAAAACATCTTCAGGTATTGACGGTCAGCTTTCTGCAGGGTTCGCATCTCTCAAACACGACATGTATTTCCTTCGTCCATTTTCTTCTGGCCAAAAAAAAAGAGTCAACATGAATGGGAATGATGCAATCCACATTCACATCCAGGTCAATAAATGCTGTCTCTTATCAGCAGTGTTGCAACTCTAGAGTTAAGTTGAAGGTTATTTCTATAGCACATTTCGAACAAGTTCATTTGACCAACGTGATGTACGAACAGTACACATGCAAATGTAAACAGCAGTCCCTAAAACAAATCATAAATAAATATAAATTAAAATGACTACATACAGTACACATACACTAACAAACACAGTTTCTTCCTCAACCAGAACTGAAAGCAGGTGAGAAGAGATCGTCTTTAGCAGCTGACCAAGGTTCTGGGCATCGCTGACATGGAAAAGTTCTGCTGTTCCACAGTTTGGTGGCAGCCACTGACACCCAGGGATGTGCTAATTGTGCCGTCTACTGCTACTACTACTTTATTTAGGCAGTCTAGCTGCAGAGTTTGCACCACTCGGCACATTTTTTGACATGACCTTGTAATGTGCACCGTTCGAGGCGCTTGACAGAGGTTCTGAGGAGACAATAGATCAACCACAGGGACATTGTCAGTGTTCTGCATGGTGCTTTCCTCTCTTGTGTGTTGCACTTGCGTTGTTTACGGCGCATGTGTAACGTCGAACCGGACTCACAGGAGGAAGAAAAACACAGCATACACCAGCTAATTGTGTTTTAAAATACATATTCATCTATGTAACACTTGTAAAACACTTATAAAGTAAGTCATTAGGAGTGGAGGGGAGGAAGACAACAACTTGGGAGGTAAACAAGGACCTCCACCAAACAGCACAAGATCTTTGTCACTTTAAGAAAGACAGCAAAGAGTTCTGGCAGAGCGAGGACGGAGGTGTGTGTAAGTAAGTGTCAGCAACTCAGCAGACTCAATGTGTGTGTGTGTGTGTGTGAGTGAGTTGGAATATGTCTTTGTGCCGTTGCATGAAAAGGACGGTAGGAACTCTGGGAAACTGTGGAAGGTTACTAGGAGGGTTGCATCATGGGAGGTAAGGTCAAATAAAGTTCAGTGCTGAACTAGTTGACCCAGAAGCATTGCCAGGGTCACACACACACGCACACACACACACACACACACACAGCCACCATACAGTTGATGAGCTTATCTTTCCTGAATGTCGTCTATTCATTTGTTTGCCAAGAGTGCTGCAAAAGCAGAGGGACAAAGAACAGCAGACACTGTAAATCCATTTATGTGTGAGAGAAAAGGCATGCATATCCAAGTGTGTGTGTGTGTGTGTGTGTGTGCCCAACTGACGTCCAACTGCATGGCAAGTTATCATCAGATTCAGCTGAAGCTAATTTACTTGTCAGTGTTAAATGTCACTCCTTTAGTTAAATGAGACAGACCATGCTGCTGTACATTTGTACTCTGTGTCCTTGCTGCAGTGGAGACGGGTGTCAGGATAAAAGGCAACCTTTATTTTTTTCATAACTGTATTCAATTAGACATGACTAGAACAATTAGTGGACAACAAGAATGACAGTTAATACACAAACAGATGAAAATATCAAAATATAAAATTCAAATGTACACAAAACCATCCTCCCAGTTGTTGCCAGCCATCATCCCACATAAACATGGAAGTATGGGAGAATATAAATCTATGTAATCTTTGTTATATCATGTAATAAACGTTTAAATAACTTAACTGAACCAAAGGGCTCAGTGTTCCAGGTTCTTGCAGCCTTGAAGTTGTCTTCTCCGTTTCAGAGAATTTGACTTCATACGGCCGTGTTATTATCGGCTCACGTGGGGACGTACATGTGTTGCCCTCTGCTGTCTTGCAGACACAGGACGGGGGTGTGTTTGTGTGTCAGCCATATCGGAATTAGCCGCGGCATGGTCAATTGTCTTGTTAAAACATGCTTTACTTTCATTAGGCTTCAACAGGCAGCGCAACAAACAGCCACTTACACAGAGCATGAGGCTGCATCGACAATCAACCCTCCGTGTGTGTGTGTGTGTGTGTGTGTGTGTGTGTGGAGCTCTGAGCAATGGTTTGGTGTGCCAGGTGAGAAATTTCAAATTGCACATTGTCTAATGCTTCAAAGGTCAAGCCACGATAATGCACACTCATAAGTGCCCTTGTCACACGGCCATTATCCACACTTTTTTCACCAGCTGTTTTTGTTGAACGCTTGTCCACAATGGTAATGAGGCTAGAAAGGCGCCCACATTCATATTACACATGCTGGTGTGAACTGCGTAATCTCATCGCACCAGACTGTGTTATCCATTATAGTTTGTTTTTCTATGAATCATAACTGTAAGAGGTGAGCCGACAAAATCATAAGATTGGCTCTGTTTCGTTTAAAAAAAAACAACAAAAATAATAGTTGGAGCTTTTTGAATTTGCTAATAAGCATACCGTTTTATGAGTGGTCTCACTCACTAGTTTTAGCTCCTTTTCAATGTCAAGTTTATAAATTATATTCCCATTGAGAGGAGAATAGACAATAAAATGTGATAAATACAGTGTGAGGGGACAGCAGTACGAATTTCTGTTTGCAAAAAGGTCATCATGGCGGAGATTAAATCTCGAATCTCAAGGCTTACGGGTGACGTCAAGGCTGGTTACCACTTTGGACATTTTCCGGGACTTCATTTCCTGCCACACCCCATGTAAAATGTATGGAAAATGTCTGTGATATTCATGTACATAGTCCTGCTGTTGAAACGTGTCTGATTGCCGACATGGTACAATCTCACAAAGCATCCAAAAAAAAATGTCCAGACATTTCCTTTTCTTAAGAGTACATTTTTGAAGAGAGCTCGTAAAAAGTCGTCATCCTGCCACTTAACTACATCCCATATTCTGTCGCGCTGCAGTCTGAACTGAAGCCATGTGTGGACTGTCAGTCAGGACTGACATTATCTTTGTGTCTCGGGTACTGAACTAGAAAAATGCAACCAGTTTATCAACTTACAGTTTGTCCCTCAGAGGGAACCAACGTTCCAAGATATCAAGAGGATTATATCGTACGACATATCCCTTGAAAATGTCTGAAGGCAAAACCTTTACTGAACAGCAATATTTACAGCAAGTTAGAGTCCGTCTATGTGTGATGTTTTTATTTATGTAAATGGTGAAAAGGCTCAAGTACAAGTATCTGTAGTAGTAGTTCGTCCGTATCAGATGCGCCCCTACCAGCACAAAAGGGATAACTGAGATGTTTTTGTTTTAATGTATGTACTTTTTTTACTACTGACACACGTAACTAATCAACAAGGCAGCAGTAGATCAGCAGCTCATGTGTCTTTACCGGTTGCTTAGGTGAGATCCAAAGTGCAATAAGGATATTCTGTATGTTGTTTTTTCTTGGGAAAATGGGAGAAGTTTATCCGGGCACTACAAACTAAATAGCAAGAACTGTTTCCATGCTCTTTTGGTTGCAGTGTCTGGACCACATTTTTGTTTTATATGTCACTATGATTACATTTTCAGCCTGAAAGGCATCTCTGGGCTGCTTCTTTTTGTTTCACAGGCTTTCAGTCTTCTTATATACTGTACATATCACATACAGTATCTTCTAATTTACATCTCTAACCACCTGATTTTTTTTTTGATTTTTTTTTGTTTTACATATAAAGCTGCTTTGATAGTCTGACAGCAGAGCTGACACATATTTGCAGGAAAAATAACAATTATCTTTGTAGGTTCAGTCAAGGCCAAAATCTGCTTCTATATTATGGTCCCACGTGTGTGTGTGCGTGTGTGTGTGTGTAATCCAGAACAGTAGAGTAATGTTCCCCAGCACACAGCTGCTAAGTGACAACAAAAGGCCTGTCACTGTGATTAATGACAAGGGAAGAGTCCCCCACTTGCTTCCTATGTGCAGTACTGTAGCTGCAGCTCTGAATGGAGCCGTGTGCACATGCGGGCATGTTGTGCATGTGCATCTCTGTTGGTCCCTTTCTGTGTCATTCCACCAGTTAATACCTCCACTTATCTCCGACCTTGCACACTCGTAGCAGCAAAACAAAAAAAAAAACCATGATGTTTTTGGCCCAGGAGAGGAAAGAAGCAGAGGAGGGAAAGGAGGACGACCTGGTGCCACGGCTGGAAAAAAAGACAAAGGTGGAGCCAATACACAACATGGCACATCCACCAAGGTTGCTTCAGAGTCTAAAAGGCTCTTGACTTTTTGCCATTCAGTTGTTTTCATGCCTGCATCCTGGGCTGCTCTTTTCTTTGCTGGCTTTTAAGGTGAAACAAGCGGAGGAGTGAGAGGGAGGAGGAGAAGAAAGTCTATTGATTAACGTTTGCGATTCTCGCATCAGGAAGCGAGCGCCAAACTCAGCTGGGGTCAATCACATCAGCCACGGGTGCAAAATTGATGCTCATTGCCATGAAAAAAAAAAAGAATAAGAAGAAAACTTTAATGTTCATTCCGGTGATTTAGATGCACAGCAGTGCAGCTCCTCACATGGGGCTGAGAAAAGTTTTTCAAAGCAAGGAGAACAAGAAGAGCTGCCTGAACCTAAAGTAGCTCGTGTTTAACTTCATTTGAAAGTTAATATGTTAGTGAATAATTGAAGGATGCTTGAACTATTTTTTAACTCACCGTTTATCCTTCTCGTGTGTTTCATATTCACACTATAATCTAATATTAAGGCGACTTCATGAGAAAATGCTATCCTCAATCGGACAAAGCGTGAAATATAATTGTGAATTATTTATCCTCTTTCAGATTTTTACAGATGCTTAAAATATAATTGCCATGAGGATTTCATATGTTTATAAACATAATATGTAAATAAGCTGTATCGTGTAATGGCCACGCACAAAGCTACAGTATACAAAGCCAGTGTGTATACTGTATATGAAAAAGAGTTTTATAGGCACCTTATTGTATTTATTAAGTTTATTTGTGCATTTATTTCATTTATCATTCGGTTATTATGATGTGATGTGGCGAAGCTGCCTAACTGCACTTTGCCATTTGTGTACCAGTGCTTGCATTGTCTCTCACCACTGTACTGGTTTGTGAGCATTTTAAAGGGCATGGCAAAGTAGTTTTATTTCTAGAGCACAAAAATGCATACACAAAAACAGTGATTCACAGGAACATTTAAAAACAACAACACAGGGACACATTTGTAAGAAGTAAACACCACATTCTTGATTTACATTATTACACAATTACATTACATAGTATAAGTTAGATAAATCAAATAAAATTAAATTAAACGGAGTAAAAAGAAATGAAAAGATTTGACTCATAAAGAGGCAGTAGTAAAAAGAAAAAGGAGGTAAATTAATAATATAAAAAAAAGGTTTTAGAAAAAAATCAGGATTAAGTAGAAAAATGTACCGATAAAATAAATACCAGAGGATTCAAATCTATAAAAAATGTAAAACATTAAAAGGTTCAAAGTTTAAAAGGGTAGCAGCTTAATCCACTTAAGCCATGTCACAATAAATTTCATTTAAGGTTGTTTTAAAAGTAGGAAGAGCTGTGTATACTGCATTTACTGTACATGAAAATAGTATATAGTATATAGTAATAGTATTCTTGGATGTGTATTCGAATAATTGATTTATTTATTTATTTTTAAATATGGTAAAACATTTTAGATTATTCTAGATTATTAGTCTAGATTATTACCTGTACCTGGTCATTAACCAGTGTTGTAAATGTGCTAAAGGTTTGCCGGCAGCCAGTAATAGACCTCATGTCATGTTAGCTGAGGTTAATAGCTGCATGAGTACAGTGCTGTTATGCATTGCTGAGGGAGCAGAAAACAAATTGCAATTGGCTGCTTTAAAAAAAATATGTAAAAGTAAATATTGTAAAATAAAATTAAATAAAATCCCTCTCAGTTATTTTCCATATTTAAAAATTTTGGGATGTAGCAGGACGGCTTGGTGAGGCAGCTGTTGGAGCATTTGGTGGGTCGTGGTTGAGCTGGGCCCGCCTCCAGCTTCTGTGCCGAAACTAACATGAAGTGGATCTAAACTGACAGGCATAAACATGATATCAACCTCCCATCTAAGTCTCGGTTCAAGAGCAAAGACATAACTTTATAGCACAAGTGACTGAGAAATTGAATTATACGTACAATGCACTGTTGGGTAAATAAGAAAAACTACTAAAAGCTCAACGTAAAAAACAAAAGGGATCCTAAAACCAAAACCTACTGATATAAAATAACTTACTGGTGTGACTTGTTTACATGTTCTCACAAAACAATCACAGTCGAGTCCTAAGGTGGTTTTAGAAATGCAGTGTTTTTAAGGGAATGCAGGCTTTGTCACTTGCTGACAACAACACCCTCAGAAATAACACAGCGCATTTTAACCGGAGGACAAAAGCAACACAGCCCCCGTAAGGTGAAGACAAACTTCTGAAGAGACACACACCACCAAGCTCTTAAAGGTAAACTCATTCTGCAACAGCAGCATCAGCAGCAGCAGCAGCAGCATCAACAGCAGCAGCAGCAGCAGCAGCAGCACCACCAGGCGTGCTAACGAGGCCGTAGTGCCGCTCACCATCCTCTGGCTTCAAGCGGGAAAAAGTGTCCTCTCCCTGAGAGCTGGAGACGACCACAGGGGAAGTGAACTGTCTCATACTGTCCCAGATGGACTCATTATCCAAGTAATGAATCTCTCCCTCACACGTGTTACACACACACACATATACACCCTCTGTCTTTTTCCTCTTTGCATCCTCTTACACTCTCTTGCGAGTACATCAAACAAAAGATAATTTACATCAAGACAGACAAGAGGAAAGTTTGTCTTTGACTTTTGAGCTGATTAAAGGTAGCGGTGCCTTAGTTTCCCTTTGAATGCCACAAGCTTGGTCCAAAAAACTTGGAGCGACCGGTTAAAAACAAGCTCAGATTTAACATTCAGCGCCGGACAGGTTCTCCTTCATTATGCAAATGAGCTCAATTAAAGATTTTTTTTTCTCTCTCTCTAGTTCTTTGTTGAATGGTTTGCTGTCACTGGTTGGCCAGTGTTTAACTGCTGGCCACTGACTTTCACTTGGCAGCGGTGCCTTTGGACAGTGTGTTCTGAAGATTCGAAGAACACACACACACACACACGCATGCCCACGTTATGTGAATGAGCCACACGGGGGGGCAGGGGCGGCAGTGGTGAGGCTGCACATAATGGCGGCCGTTGTTGTGATCGTCGATGGCTTGGCTGCCGTCAGAAACGCAGCGAGCGTGCGAGTCACTGTGGCTCAGTGTTTGTGTGTGTTATTGTGCGGAGCAGAAAAGAGCATGCTGATGAACACAACAGCGCCTCAGTGCCTCTGTTGGCCCCTGCAAACACTGGGGACTCTGGGCACAATTAAAACAAGTCAGCTGCAATTATTAGCTGCCTCCCCCCCGCCCCGCCCCCCTCTCCTGCTATTCTTTTTTTTAAAAAAACAGGGAGATAAAGCAGGCCTCCTCTGACTGTAATCTTGGGCTTCTCTGCTCCTTTTTTTTTTTTTTTCGAAATGGAAAAACTGCAGACAGACAGTATAGAGGGTGGGAGGAGGGACTGAGAATGTCAGACATCATATTTGGAGCAAACCAAAATAGCCCGAGCGTGTATCGGTATAAGCTTCTGTTGCAAATGTGAAATTGGGGATGTGTGCGAGAGAGTGCAGGCATACATGTGACAGACTCATAATGCAGTGAATGGGTAAAATTAGAAATACAGCCACGTATAAATACTCTGTTACAGCATACAGACGAAGGGAATCTGATAATTGACCAGTCGTGTGGTTGTATTTTCAGTGCATGTGCTGGTGAGCACTGGTCATAACACAAACTATATTCTAAAGCAGGGGTGTCAAACTCATTTTTGTTCAGGGGCCACATACAGCACAATTTGATCTCAAGGGGGCCGGACCAGTAAAAATTGTAAAATAATAGCATAATAAACTATGAACAACAAGAACCCCTTTGTTTTTTCTCCTTTGTTTTACATTTACTGAAGGATAATTTTACAAAACATGAGATTTCTTGAGAAATATAAGTGCAATTTCAACAATATCATGCCTAAATTTACTATTTACACAGCACACTGGATCTATAATGGCACATTTAGTCATGGGTATCTGGAGGGACCCTTTGGCGGGCCGGTTCTGGCCCCCGGGCCGTATGTTTGACACCCCTGTTCTAAAGCATCTCGACTGGTCAGGCTCCTTTCAATCACGTCTTTTCCAACTCGACCTGAGGAACCACAGTTTAAGATGAGCCAGGGAACCTTTTTCCGATCAAAGCATTTTCATGTCACTTATAATAACATCTATCGGGGCCAACATACTTAAATTATTCATCGCACTGACCTCTCTGGTGCTGCTGCTACAACTACTTATGTGTTTTCTGTTTGATCACAGGGCCCAATTTTTCCCACTTGTGATCAAATCACCTGAGGCAGAACTGAAAACCTGCCCCGTACAGTATATCATCATCGTACTGTTGCGTGAAAGGAAAACTACACACAAACAAATAGCATCGGTCCAAAGACAAAACCTTGCGGAGCTCTTTGTTATCTGATCCTTCCGCTGACACCAGTTTCCTCAGCCCTCTGTTCTGCGTAATAGGATGTGGTGGTTCCAGAAATAAAATGAGAAGCTTAATCTAGATTGTGCTATATATGAGGTAAGATAGGGGAGTGGCGGATTAAAGTGGCAGGTTTGTGTGTGTCTTGTTTCTGTTGTTTCTGCAGGGTTTGCTCAGAGGATGCGTGCTCCCTAATCTAAGCTGGCGGCCTTCAGCGCTGTCGATCTCAGAGGTTTATCTAGAAGCCCAGCTTGGATACAACACCGACACACATCTCACGCACACACAGACAGACACGTTACAGACAGACACGTTACACACCTGCACCTACAGTCCTCACCATGACTCTACAAAGACAGCAGACATTGGAGGGAGAGCAAGGCACTGATGCATGGACAACTCCAGGCAAAGATGTCATGAAGGAATGAAGTGAGGTCCCAGACGTAAAGCTTTAGACAAAGGCAGAAAAGAAACCACCAGGTGGACTGAAACCCCCACGGAGGAGCCCCGACTCTCTGCTCTCCCCCATTGATCCACCCTCTCCATCGCTGCCTTTCGTCCTCCCCTCACTGTTCTCCTCTCCTCTCTCTGACATGCGGTTTCTCCGTCCTAGCCTCACCCAGCTTAACCCTGCCTTTCTCTTGAGCCTCCCCCTCATGCCCGGTCCTCCTCCTTCATCGGCTCCTCGACCCGTCCCTCACCCTCTCCGGTTACCCCATACTGTCACCCTGGAAAGCATTCACTGTGGCTTATGCTACGCTGTCTTGCTGTCTTTGCTCACTAATGCAAGTATTCAGCGGATTAAAGGGAGAATGTTTTGACTGCGCCACGAATCATTTCCACGGCTTTTGATCAAAAAGCGAAGCTGAGTCCTGACTACACGGGCTGACAAAGGACAAAAAAACATGACAACCTCATTACTAATTCCAGCACTATTGGAGAAAATACGTGTACACAAACAAGAGGGGTCCAAAAAAAAAAAGAAAAGTGGACTAAAAAATTTGGACCCCACTGAAATACACATGCCCTAACACGTTTGTCATCCTAGTTCAGGGATTGAGCCCAGCTCATTAGTTCATCTTACATAAGTATGCAAACAAGGCACAGATTTTGTTGTCCTCATTACACTGCGGGGAATTGGCCCAATAAAACGGGACTTATGCAAGAGCGAAGAGGACCGGAGTTTAACATCTGCCCCTTTGTGGCGCCGAGCCCAACGGGCTGCAATCACCAGCACCAGGCTGTCCTTACGCTGATACGGAGCGCGACGTAGAGAGAGAGACAGATCCACGGCCAAATCCGAATTTGGCAGGCCCGTGTATGTGGGAGGGTGTGAGTGTCTGCATGTGCTAGTGTATGTGTTTCTGTGTCTCCTTTTTTTGGAGCTTGCCTTTTTGCCAAAGCAGACATTTCATGGCGGGAAACTATTAGAGGTGAATCTGAGTCCAAAGCTGCATTATCTCTCTTTGAGTCTCATAGAAGTGCCTTGGGTGATGAGTGTGTGTGTGTGTGTGTGTGTTTATTGTGTTTCTGCACCACACAGATGTCTCCTAAAACAAAGAGAATTTGTCAAACGTGTATGTTTCGGTTCCAGTGCATCAATCGACATGAAGAAGTTGCACGCTGTGAAAACAGAGCGATTTCCTGTCTGCTCTGATCCTGCGCTGCAACTGGTCGGATTGATGCAGCGATGCTGCTTCTTTTTGTGCCGTGACGGTGATTATCGCCAAATATAATCTCAGCATCTTTGAATAAATCTGGATAACAGAGAGATAACTTAAAAAAGTAATTACCTGCTAAGATGAGGCCGTAGCAAGTTATTCTCTAATAAGCCAAAAAAAAGGCTCTGCACACAAGTTACAAAGTCATATTGACCTCTGTATGCTTTGTTTCACAGAAATAGAACAGAAGTCCAGGAGAACCATCCAGCTAAAGACATTTTTGACCTGAATGTGCTTTAAATTCCCCTTATTTTACACTTTCCTGGTGTTTTATTTGAAGCTGTAATGTCAAAACGAGATGAGGTTTTAATAGAGCTTATGTTCACTGCACTCTGATATAACACAGCTCCGGATGATCCTAATTAACTTTCAAAATCACTTTCTTTGTGTTGTGAGAGCAAACCTTGCTGTAAACACCTTCTGCACCAGGGAAAGTTTGTTTGTAAGTATCAACCCACTGCGACATCACCCACATATCATATTTTAAACAAAGCCATCTTCATTTTTAATAAAAAAAATCAACCATATTGAAAAGGTTTTGGGGGTTGGACCTTGAGTGACAACCCACACCTGTAACCGTGCACCTATTGGACCGCACTAACTGCCACTCATGCCTTGCATAATGATCTGTTTGAGTCTAAATGGGACCATTGTGTCCAAAGAAAGGACACATCGAACTGAAGTAAAAGAATTCTAATCTTAACCGTGTGCTCGAATGTGTTTTCTCTGCAAAATGCACACAACATGTACCAGGGCTGACTATGGACTTTTGAGGCTAAGATTAGAACAATAAATTATGCATGAAATAAAAAATAAGACAGACTGTTCTTTTGTGGGTTGCCCAGCGTAAACGGGAAAAAAGTAAAGTAAGTAAAACAAAACAAAAAGTAAGCGCTTTGCGTCGATAGTGAAAATAAAAAATGATGAAGTGAAACAAAGAAGTGAACATGACGACTTAAATCATTTTAAAACGTATGATGATATGCTGCTTGTTGTTGTTGTTAATGTCACGTGTGCTGAGGGTAAACCTTGTGTATTTGTTACATCACAATCTCTTTTTTATTGATTTTGATTTGATTTTGTGTCATGCATAAGGAATATGTCCAGACCCAGGGGTTTACGAGACAGCATTATTTAAACATACACGCACCAAGTCAGAGTAGAAAACAAATAACAGACAGCCCTGCATGGGCAAAAATACATCAAAATGTGTTTTAAAATAAAAAGCCACACAATGTATCCAAATAAAATACAGTATTTTTGCATTTTCAAAATACTAAAACTGTGTGCACATAGTCTCCTGTAAATATTGTGACATTTCTTACAAAGCAAAGTAGCATAAATAAGTGGTGGGGTATGAGGTTGTCAAGCTCCTGTGTTGCTGTTGCAGCACGGTAGTGAATGACTTTGAAGTAAAAAAACAGCCATCAAACAGAAAGTGAGTTAGGAGATAACATTCACAGGTTAAATAACCGCGCTTCTAATAAGAACAAAAACAAAAAGCGATATATAAATTGTGTTATTAAAATAAACTACAGCGACATTAAGTGACTCATCTTGCATTGAATCAACTTCCTGTCTGATCTCAACAAGTCTGCTTATAATGTCCAAGAAAGTATTTGACAGTATTGCAGTTTTACAGTTCAAATAAAATACAGCACATTCAAGTACTTTGATATGAAATATAAAGGCATTTTCATCATATCACAAAAAATACAAATAACAAAAGAACGTGCATTTATCAGAAATACTGTAGACAACACTAAACAAATAAACGCACTTGACGGGTATTTCTTTCCAGGCGTTCGAAACAAATGTGGCCAACTTGTATACGTTATACTTTTACATTGAACCATTTTTGTTCTGTAGCAGTAGAGAGTAGAGTATTTGACGAAACCCCTGATGGCACGTTCATTCTTTCAACTGTTTTGACACTTTCATCTATATGGTATTTGGAACTGCTTAAATATAAAAATAGAAAAACAAATTTGTTCATTTCAAAAATGGGTAAATTTTGTATCTTCTTATTTTAAATTTTGTATCTTCTGTTAGAAAATGAGTCTTCCAGTTAAGATGGAAAAAAAAACCCTGCAGTCTAATAGTGTCAAAGATCTGACTGATGTGTAAATGTCCTACTTTTACTATGACATGGACAAAGTCTTCTTTCATGTGAATGTGAAAAAAAAATTTAAAAATAAAAATGGCTGACTAGAAAATCCAAAACACGTGGCCTCAAGTAGCAGAGACCTGGATGTGATCACATCTTATTTAAGAAATACATAAATAAAAGAAGGTTTGTCATATGTCATAACAATAAAACCAGTTTAAGTCATTTATTCAGTCATTTTATTTATACTGCATTTTAAATTGGACACCTGTGTGTGTGTGTGTGTGTGTACGTCAGTTATTAGTGTAAATCTCACCTACCTTGCGTCCATTCTGCTCACTTGTGTCACACAAACTCCTGACTTTGAACTTGCAAAGAGAAGTTTTATTTTCCTTCCACATGGTGGTTCGGCTTAATTACAGTTGCTGTTTGAAGCTGTTTTATATATTATGTGCATGTACTACCTCGCTTTAGTTCAGTGAAAAGTAGCGGCAGCTAAACGTCCCCAGGTCTGGTATTTGCTGACAGGCACAATATGGCCGAGCTCTGGGGAACTGCCTCTTATTACAGAATAACAGTGACCTTTAAAGCATCCCATCAGGCACCCTGGGTGTTCTTGGTAAAACATCTGTTATTGTAGCTCAAAGCCACACACCGCCACCAACAGCACGACTCAGTGTCCTGCTTTGCTCTGCTCTGCTCCGTTCAGTTCTGCTCTACAAACCTCACGCAACCTTCTTCTTTTTTCTTTTTTTCCGGGAGACTGCAGTATTTTGCATAATACATAGCATGACATGGGGCCATATATGCATCCTTGCTGTCTGCTGGACTTGAACGGCGTCTTTCTCTTGGATTCAAACAACCAGACTGTCTGCCGGACAGACAGACAGACGTTTCTATTTCATTTGCTTATTTGATTTGGCCACAGCTGATAAGCTTGATATCCCAGTGCCGGGCACACATTTCCACGGAATGTGGCCAGTTTTGTTTATAGTGTAAAATCGGGATTACAGACCATGACACTTTCGGCCCACTGGCCGCGCTGTGACTCTGTCCACATCCATAGGCTGAACAAAAACAGGTTTTTGTCCTAGAAACGCAATTTGAAACGGTGCCGTCTTGCTTCCCCACTTGCCTTTGGCCAGTGTGAGAAATCTATCCAAACCCCTGCACTGAGACTGTGCATCAAACACTGCAGGAAGTCTCAACTCCAATTGTAACTGCGTTATGGAAAATTGTGAAACTCTTGGATCGACGACACATGACATGCTTGAGTTTTTTGTGTTTTATTTTTTTTGTGTGTTTTCTTTTCAAGGACAAGTAACATGAGAATAATAAAGTGGTTTATATGTAAAGGATAATTCCAGTTTATTACAACGCACAGTGGTTTTACTTTTAGTGTAAACAAAAAAAACACAAGTTTTGTTACTTGCTAAAAAATTCTTCCTTGATGCTTATTTAAAAAAATAAAATAGCCAACACAAATTAGCCCAAGTGCGAATTGAAGTGCCTGATCACTTTGTTTCAATAGGCTTATGACATTCATTAAATTCCTTAGCATCAGCATTTTAGATTAAAAATATGTATATATATATATATATATATATATATATATATATATTCATATGTATATATATATATAGTGTTACGTTTAATTAAAATATAAATTTAAAAAACTAAACTTGATTTGACTCCTTTTTGCCTTTAGGGATGGATGACATTTTTGCCTTTTGTTTTTCTCAAATGCTCTGTTTGACGTAAACACAAACTATACTATACTATTCTATACTATACTATACGTTGCTGCCATTGAAACAATCAGCACAGTTGTATGAATTGTAATTTCGCACTGAGACAGTAGCTGCTAGCAGTTCCTCATTCCCCTGTAACCACTGATGTAGAAACCAATTAACTGGATGGCTTAATACTGAAGGAAATATAACTAAGAGGCAACAACATTAACAAGTTATTAAACGGTTATTTCTTCTATAGGTTTTAGGCAGATGATGAACTCACGTGATAACATAGAGCAGCTTTAGAAAAAAGAACATTTAGTGATGAGTTTGAGAGCATTTCGCAATCAGGGCTTGGTTCCGGTATCAGACCGACCATTGTTCCACTTAAAAAAACTTGAAGGATATTAAAATGACAGCGAAATATAAGACGGAGCACCTTCAGATTCTCTGCAGATTCTGGAGTGTATGGGGATGAATATGGAGCTGATGTACAGCAAAGCGACGTTATTGCACTTGCTCCTCAGTTATTTTGATGGTCGGTTGTGAAGTGACAGGTGGGGCCATCTGGGCAAACCACGGGAGCTGCATAAGCTCAGTTTTTGTTGAACTTTTTAAACTTAGTGGCACTGACCTCTGTCGCCACAGCTTGAACTGAAAGACAGAAAGAACAAATTACTTTGTGTTGTTTTTGGGAAGAGGGGGTCACACACACGGCAGTGTTGCCTTGCAGCAAAGGGACCCACGTGTGCGACCGGGTCCGAACGAGGGCCTTTCTGTGTGGAGTTTACATGTTCTCCCCGTGTGCAAAAACATGCAGAGGTTAACTGGACACTCAGCGTGTCTCTGTCTGTTTGCCCTGTGAAGGACTCGCCTGTTGCTCTATGTCAGCTGGGACTGGCACCAGCGACCCTCTGCTCATGTGGAGGACACAGTGGTAGATAATTAAGTTATAATAATAGATAGTAAGTAGATAATTAAGAAGTTAGTTTTTTTTTCATGCAAAACAACCAGTAGTTCTGAAATGATTCTGGATTTACTCATTAACCAATGCTTACCAGCTTGTTCCTGACTTCTTTCTTAGCCCTGAGTGCTCACGGATCTGTGCTGAGGGAATATTACACAACTCCTTATATGGACATCCTGGGTGTGTGTGTTTGTAGGTCGGGCTTTATGTGTTGTTGAGTTAAGGTTATAATTCAATTCAATGTTTGTGCAGAAGTCACAAAATAGACTGAGACAAAATTCAATCGGATTTTAAACATTACGAGTACTTTTTGCTCAGGTGTGTTTATATAGTTTTATATAGTAATTATTATTTTAGATTCTAGACTGCCTAGGATGTGCTAAAAAAAAGGATACAAGACACTCTATAGTGCACATTTTTGCACGTTTTCTAAGCATTAATGCCCACTCACATTTTGTGTAAAATCACAATAAAATTAAAACTTTAGTAAAGTATGTTATCCTGCAGCTCTTAATGACTTTCTGTTCACTTCCTGTGTCCACGCTGCTCCATCAAACTGTTGCCACTACATCCCAAAATTAAAGTATTTTACATTCTTTGCATGCCTTACTTTCAGATGCACAAACAGTGCATGCAATACCTCCAGACCACTCAGTCAGCACTCTTATCATCCCTTCATGCCTCTAATCCAAGCCGTCTCGAAACCTGCTGTGGATATAAACACAGTATTTGCCAACACACCTTTGACTTCATTTGAGGCCCTGCCGCCAGCCACCGCCACCAGTGGCTTACAAAGTGAGATCAAACATATTTTGGTTTCACAGGACGACTAAAGAGAAGGATTTTGATACCAGAACGCAGGATTAGAACCTGTGAAATTTGTTTTCATGTCACTGCACCTTCAAAAGCGGACCTTCAGCAGTTTGTGCAAATGCACTGACGTCTCCAGTGAGCAGCAGTTTGGCGAGTAAATAATAACATGGTGGCCTTTGTTTCAGCTTTCATTGATTTCATATTTGAAATAAATTATTTGATTCTTATTTAAATCTATAGATCTTTGCCGTGGATGTTGCCCCTAATGAAAGACACATTCCAGTGTGTTCTTTTCCTCTTCTTTTCCTTTTTTTTCCATGCTATTCTTGACGGGGTAAACCGCCCCGCTGAGCATTTTTGGCAGTTAAACAATTACTATTCTTCTTTAGCCTGAATGTTACACTTTCAACACAGACCAAACTGTTTTTTCCACCCCCCCTTGTGTTCTCGAGGACTTGCAATTATCGATCAAATCAAAAAAGCCTAAATGCCAGCGGGGAAAGCACACTCCAGCAGGCGGATTTATCAAAGGTTGGCTGTTAATGAAGTCACACCGGGCAGACAGAGTGTAAAAATGTCAAAGTGACATGCAGGGATTCCAACTGAAAGTCCAGAAATGTGCTAAATTAATTGAGGCCCTTGTGATTTGCTTTGATAATTGTTTTAATGTCACCATCGTACACTTTGGGGAAATGCTTACCGAAACATCCAGACCGTAGCCATTGTTTTTTCTTGTCAGATTTTATTGTTGTGGAAATTTCCATGCAGACTGAAAGTATAAGCGTTTCGTGATTCAGTGAGTTTAATGAAAAGACCAAAATACCTTGTCGGATCAGGGCAGCCTCTGGCACAGTTTCCTGTCTAGCGCTGGTGGACTGGTAAGAGTGTTTTCAGCCTCCCAGTCACGGAATTT
Source organism: Solea senegalensis (assembly GCF_019176455.1). NCBI lineage: Eukaryota > Metazoa > Chordata > Actinopteri > Pleuronectiformes > Soleidae > Solea > Solea senegalensis. Next base: position 18,310,303 of record NC_058029.1, read on the forward strand.
GGATGATTTTTACTTTCTCCTGTGATGCTGTGATGGAGCACAGCCTCTGTATTACACGCCAGTCTGCACGTATGCTGTTCCTCACTGGGATTTCGAGTTATTTCTGTGCCATTCTATATGTGCTTATATGTATGCATATACTGCATTCCCCCTCTCTCTCTCTCTCTCTCTCCCTCTCTGTGTGTGCTTCCATGTGTGTATTGTGGTAGCGTGAGCAGCAGTGTATGTTGTCTGTGCTTCCGTGACTTGCCAGGAAGCCCCCCTGCTGTGCTGCTGAGTGCTTACCCTTCAGACGCATTAAAATAAGATGAGCATGTGTCTATGTGCAAGTGTGCAGCTGTGTGTGCAGGTAGCCAGAGATAGTTGGCCTAAAAGAACAGACATAGTTAAAGGAGAGATTAAAGGAGTGCAAACACACAACTTTCATGAGGCGGCTCTCTGTATACGCGGTTACACTGTGCACACGCAAACATGCCTGTGTCTGTGCGTCTGTGTGTGTGTGTGTGTGTGTCAGAGTCCCCATGGGCCATTAAACTAAGATGAGTGCCATGTTGGATAGCAGAGCGGGAGAGATAGTGGAGAAAAAGGGGGGGAGGAGTGGAAGATGTGTACATGGTGGGTAATTGGCTCTTAAGTGCAGCACGCGTCTCTACCCGAGAGCCTAGCTCTCCTCGCTCCTCTTCTCATGGCTGCTGTTGTTGGGCTGCAAACTCCGTCCACTTATCTCCTCAGCCAGCAATCACTACAACCTTAAACACACACTCTTTATCACTGACTTACATGCTTTCTTTCCGTCAGCCTCCATTCTTTACCCCGCGTTGCTCTTTCTCACAGAGAGGCACAAACACACATTTGTAAGAACAGCAGGGAGCAGAGAAACAAAGTAGTATTGTTTGTTGTTTACTATACAGAATCTTTACTGATATTACTAATATTAAACAGGGGGGGGGTTTATGAGATGCCCTCTTTAGGCTGCTTATCTTTGGACATGAAGGTTTGTAGCGAGCAGGACCGGCCCAAGCACTTATGGAGCCTTATGCTGAATTTACACCTCACAGTCACCTGTGCCTGAGTATTATTGATACAAAAATAACACTATCATTTGCCTTAATTACAGTTGTGTTATTCCAAACCAGTGTCAGTTTTTGGTGTAGTTTTTTTTTTTTATATATATATATCTTACTGGGTAGTGAAATCACAAAATTAGCATTTAGTAAAGCGTAAAGTAAAAAGTTGTTTACTGGGAAAGAAATAACAAATTAAAGAGCAGACGTTCCATTTGCTGTAAACAAGTAAACCACTGGGCTAATGGCTTTTGTTTTTAAGATGTGGAACAGATGTGTGCAACTACAAACACTATTTTGATATAGGTAGGGAAAAAGACAAACATTAATTTATTCCAAAAAATAAATTACTAATAACATAAGACAGGTAAAAGCATAGGCTCAACAATAAAAAAATTATTTTTAAAGCTGTGTACCAGGATCAAAAAAACAAACAAAAAAACCCTAATTAAGATATATTTGGACATTTTCTATTTCTATTTTTTAAGTTCCTTCAAATCCCACTTTTAAAACTTTATTGAAACAATATTAAATAAGTAAGTTTATGTCACATCTTTCATTTTTGTAATATGCACCACTGAGTGACAATTCATTTAGGTGAATATTCTGCTGCATGTGGTTCATTTTTGTCTTCTATAATTCTGCAAATATTTGAAATACACCTTTTATAGATCCTCTTTGTGGACTTGGATTGTGTTAACCCAGTCTTTCTAAATTGGTTCCCTGTTAATTTACGGTAGAATAAGAATTAAGATGGACCAGATGTTGAACTTGGCCAAATAATCCATCTGAGTGAATATTTTTATTTATTGACTTAAATTGTGGTACCAGTGAATTGTGATGTTAATTGTTAAAGGAGAAAAACAAGAGAGAAGACTGTGAGGTGTATAGAGCACCTCACAGTTTGTGTAGTGGTTAAGACTCTTTCCTTTGCAGTGTGTGTGGGTTTTCTCCAGGTTCTCCAGTTTCCTCCCACAGTCCAATACATGCCGATTTGGGGATTAGGTAAATTGGACACTATAAACTGACCGTAGGCGTGAGTGTGAGAGTGAATGGTTGTGGCACTGTGATGGACTGGCGATCTGTCCAGGGTATACCCCGCCTTTTGCCCTATGTTCGCTGGGATTGAATGAATGTCTACAGTAAGTACACTGTACATTACATTAAATGGTAAACCTATAATCTCATTAAATGCACATTGAATCACCTCTGAATATAGAGTAGCTGTTATTGAGCTGTCTTTATTACAGTGTTTGTACTCCACTGTCCTGCACAAGAGGGTTGAGAAAAAGCATCATTAACCAGATTTTCTGAAATGATCAATGCTTAAATATAACTTTCAAAAGCTGCAAGTCCAGCAGCTTAGGTTACCCAGCAGTGTAAAGAGGAACTATCTGCCGACCAGCAGCTGATCACAGGAGGCATAGGTGGTGCTCGGTGACCTGGCTTCATTCTATCTGTCATGCACCGTCAGTTGTGTTAGTTAGTTTTAGTTCAGTGTCACTTCCTGCTTTATTTTGTGTTAGTTAGTTTAAGTTCAGTGTCACTTCCTGCTTTATTTTGTGTTAGTTAGTTTAAGTTCAGTGTCACTTCCTGTTTTATTTTGGTAAGGGGTTTCTCTACTTCCTGTGAGCACCTTGTCTGTCTTGTTCTGTGTCTCGCCTGATTCCCTGATTGTGTTCACCTGGTGCTCCTTACCCTCACTCCCTACATATACTCCCTTCTCCCACTCTCTGTTGCCAGTGCGTCTTATGCGTGTTGTCAACGCTTGTGCCAGTTTGAACCAAGTCAGAGCTCTTTTGTTGTGTTAGCTTAGCTTGTGTTCTTGTTTTGTTTTCTCAGCCTTTTCAAGTCAAGTTAGCGTAGCGTTTAGCTTTTTCCTGAGCTCTTTCCTGCTCACCTTTTGTTTGCTGGTTGAAGGAGTGTCAATAAAGCCCTTTTAAAACCTTCTGTGTCTGGCCACGTGCATTTGGCTCCAAGCTTGTGAGAGTTCGTAACACTATCTTGCTTTAACCTCGACCTGGCCGTCCTGGACCATTGTGGATTTAAATCTGGTCCATGACCTTTTACACACGTCATCCCCATCTTTCCTGGCTCTCTCTGTCTAATGAAGCAAATGTGAAATAAAACTACTGCTAGGAGAGGTATTTAAAGATTATTTAGTGCACCTCTGCTTTATTACACATTGCTAACTGTTCATACCAGCTATACCAGGTGCAGATGTACACAGACACACGAAAGACAGTACAGACGACTTTATTTATACTGCTACAAATATCTGCTTCCAAATCTGTGGCTCACCTGAGTATAATATGTTACAGAGTTTGCTTAAAATCCATAGCCCTTTACTTAGTTATTTTTTCTTTAGCAGACATATTGTGGAGGCAAACACTCACACTTTGTCCCCAAGGTGCTCTTAAATAACATCTGGTTAGTGCTGTTAGCATTTGTTCCAAAAGCCAGGGGACCCAGGAGCCACTCCAACTCTTCCCTCTTCTTGCAAAAAGCATCTGGTGAATAAAACTAACCAATTAAAATCCAAAATATCAGCCTATTCCCATTAAGCACCTCACGCCCTTTTGTGGCATCATCCCGCAAAGTGTGAAGCCGTGGATGTGTCCGGGTGACATAAGTGCGTGTTTATGTGCAGCCTCCGTGTACATCATGACACATCAGAGGCATGAATGATTGAAGAGAAAAGCAAATGGCACATGCACGGCTTATTCAGCCCATCTGTAAGTCCCATCATGCATCTGTCCCTCCTAGTTTCCTCGTCGATAATAAGAGCTCCAGACTTTCGACTTAAAGACTTCACGCAGGAGAGATAAGCCCCTCCGCTGTGGGGGGAGAAAAAAAAAAAAACTTGCAAAGATAAACAGCTGCTTGAGGGGAAAAAATCTTTAACAGAGTGAAAGAAAAGGCTTATGTTTATGATTTCTCAAAACAACTTTATTTCTGACCTCTCCATAATCCCCAGAAAGTCTTTCAATTAGAGAACGGCTGAGACTCCCTCTATTACTGAGCACCCTACACCCAGACAGGATGAGGAGAGGGGAAGATAATTGGCCAATAAATATGTAAATATGCTGGTGGAGCAAACCAGCATGGGACGTGTGAGAGAGGGCGGTGTTGGTGGGTGATGGAAAGAGGTTTGCAATAATCCACAGTGACAGGTTGTGTTGGTGTTCTTGGCCACTAATTGGATGCTCACAGAGTTCTTCGCTACACCAATACCGTAATACCTCACAGGCGTGATTATTGATGGGAGCAAAGTGAGGTGAAGGAGGTCCACAGACACAGAAGACCTCCCTTGGCTCCTCCCCACTCACCTGACCTCCAGGTTGGTGATTGCATGTAGCAGAGGAAAATATGCCGTGACATGATTTGATTTGTTTGGATAACAGTTCAAAGTCAGGGTCGATGTGTAATTGGCTTTGACAGCGGGCAAAACAGAACTTTAATTAAAAGATCGGATATAATCTGAGCAGCTACTGGCTCGCATGTGGAAATGCATTGTCACATACAGTCACATGTTAACGGTATAATTAATTCAAAGGCCACGCTGTCTTTCAACGAGCCAGCTTCAGCCATGTGTATCATCAGATTTAATTAAGCTACAAGTTTTATTTTATGTCCCAGTTTAAAGGAACAGGAACATTCCTGTCACGATCTGCCTGCGACTAATTATTTATCCCCCCTTTTTGAATGAGTGGGCAGTGGTTGTGGTGTTTGTTCTTTCTGCTTTCACTCTTCCCTGACCCTTTCTCCTCTCCTCGCACCTGCTCACCATCACAATCAAAAACACCTGGATATCACCTCTGATCAACTCACCTCAAAAAACCTGCTCCTGCTGCCAGTGTCTGCCAGATTTTTGCACCATATATGGTCGGTTATTTGCAACTGAGTCTGTTTCCCTGAAGTTTGCGGTTACTCATCTGCTTGAAAAAAAGATTCCCCAGTTGAACTCTCTCTGTTTCCAGGATTCCCCTGCACTAAATGTTTCACTTAACCCTCTGTGCCACGGGTGCACCCATGGTAAATTGCAGTGGGAATAATACACAACTCCTTATATGGACATCCTGGGGGTGTGTTTGTTTATAAGTCACATAGTCAGGCTTTAAAAACGTGTCTCTTGATGTGTTGTTGAGTCAAAGTTGTAGGTGGTAGCAATTATTGTGCAGAAGTCACAAAATAGACAAATTTTCTTTTGTTTTTTTTTTTCATAAAAACAAACCAAGTGAGCTTTGAACTGTGACATATTTCCAAATGTCACAAATTCAATCCAATTCTAAACATTTTGAGCACATTTTGCTTAGGCGTGTTTATATAGTTGGTGAAAAAGTTTTTTTTCTTCATCAGATTCATACAGTTTTTATAGCTTCTATATACTATACTAGACTTCTATATACGTTTTTTTTTAAAGCAGCCAAAATGCTTTGATCTAAGGGTTAGAGGGTTTTTGTGGCTGTATGAGCTATTGACGCATTATAAAAACTGACTTTAAAATCAGATTGTGTACAACAGAAAAACAAAATAGTAATTTCAAATAAGAAAAAAAAATCCAAACTTGTGACTGCAAATGTTGTATTCTACATCAATAAATGCAGCAATCACTATCCTTCTCTGGACCAGCTCCTGGCAAAAGGGTACCTGTTGTTATAGCCATGATATGGATCACTCTTGAGATCAGCAACTGGTTTGTGGGTTTACTAAAGCTGTGTGTTAAGCTGGGTGATATACAGTATCTTTACAATAAGGAACACCTATAGCTGGAGGTGGCCACAACCTTGTGTGTGTACATCTTTGCGAGGTCTGAAAACCTATCATTGTGGGGACATTTTGTCTGGGCCCCACAACTTTAAAGGGCCTTTTCAGGGTTAAGACTTGGTTTTAGATTAGAGTTAGGTACTTAGTTGTGAGGGTATCAATGTGTCCTCACTAAGATGTAAAAACAAGTCTGTGTGTGTGCGCTTACACGCATGCAACTGTGTGTGTGTTTGAGGTGTTTGTCAGATGGCAGAGCTCTTCATTAAAACAGTGAGCTGAGGGACATCCTCTCTTTTCCACTTCCAGGCACTTTTGTTTGTGGTGATGACAATTCACTCACAAAATCACTCACAAGAGGCAGTGACTATGCCACTGAACTGGCTTTAATCACCGACTGTGTCATCATATTTGCGCAGAACCTTCACGTCTCACAGATACCCCACTGCCACTTTGATAACTTCCATCACTGTGGGGAGACGGAGAAGTCGACTCACTTTGAAATCAGAGAGAGAGGGAGCAAGTGAGGCAGGTTTTTATTCTTTTAAAAGAAAACAAGCATTGAACAGGGACAGGGACACAAACAAACAGCTGGCAAAGCAAGTTCCGCTCTTTCATATGCACTATTCCTTAACAAAGGTTTTGTAATCCTTCACAGAGTACGGAAGACATGCTTTGAGAATTACAGAGTCTTCTAAAAGCCATGCTTGATTTCTGTAAAAGAAAATCATACACTGTTAGTTCTGCTGCTCCAAGTACATTCTTGCCTGTTATAAAGAACTAAGAGATACACACAAGAATCAAGCCGAACAGTGCCGAGCTGTAGGTCGGTTAAAAAGAATTAACAATCCTAAAAACGTGGTTTAATCTCCAACAGTTACCAAGGAAATGTCTAAAATCTCAATATTTAACAGAGGAGTCTGGTGTATTTAGGGACAGCACAGCTGATCGCGACCGGCATCACAAACCCTGCCGCTGTATTTCAGTCCACTGTCAGACAGAGTCTGTGCTCCAGTCATGGACGAAGTGCTGAATGAATATTTTTAATTAACACTGAAAACAATTGCTTTGCAAGTCACTAGTCATTCGTTTGTGATGACCCCACCCAAGTTGAGTAGGCTGTTTTGTCGTGGAAGCGCAACCTAAACCGTGCCGTGCTGAGGCGAGCCGGGACCGTAGTGGAAAAAGGTGGTAAGGCAAATGCAACTGAATTGTTTTTAACCAAAGCAGAGGTCCTTCATTGATTGCAGTTGGAGGACCACATGTGTGCCAACAGCTTAACCAAGCTCTTTGGGCAGGTTGTTGTAATTTTCAAAATGACTGGGCAGGTTTACGTCGAGAATAGAAGAATGATACTGAAAAAGCTGAGACAAGAGAACAAGAACTACAGTTTTTTGGGGAAGGTGATAATGCCTTCTCTGCCCGCCCAGCCGGACAGCAGACCGGTGAGATGATTTGCAAGGAAGACATCACAAACTGAAGCCAGTCGGTTCAGGCTAAAACAAAAACGAACAAAAAAAGGTAAAAGCGTTCATGTCGGCCTCAAGCTTGGCCATAAAGTGAGCAGGGACATCAAATTCTGCAAGAGCATGGATAGTTTTCAGGTGGATTAGCAGCAGCAGGGGAACCAGAGTTCCACAAACAGAGAGACAGGAAATACAGGCGAGGACAATAACAGCAACAGAAAGTGGGAGTGGAAAAAGACACAGTTTGACACGCAGCAGCTGTCAGGGTTGCCAGGTCTGAGAGAATTGGGAATACTTTTGAAATGTCAGTGGTTGGGTAGATCTGCTGTGCATGCAGTATATGAAACATGTCCACCGGTTTACACCATAAAGCTATATTTTATTCACGGTAATATCCAAACAATAATGTAATAGGCTAAAATCATGACCATTTTTCAGTTTTAGTATCACACCGTTATCATGCTCACAACTTACCAACAAGATTGATTTTCACTTTGTAGTCTATTGTATGAATAGTTGACATCAGGATTTGCATCCATTCTACTCGCAGTTTGTTGAATTTTCAGCAAACCAAATGTGGAGAGAAAGAAACGGAGGAAGGCTGAGTCTTTGGTGCCTCAGGGTGGTAGAGGATGGAGAAGCATGAGAGGACTCGAAGCTTCATCAGCAGAAACTCATGACTGGCAGGATACAAACAGTCCATCAGGGAATTCTCAACTTGAGTGGAGAACTCTGACTCTGAACACGGATGCAGTCAGAGGATGCTCACTTCTTTGATTGACATGTTAATATTGAAACTGTGAAGTAAACAAACTGTAGTCACGCAGTCATGGGAGGGTGGGGGAAGTGGGGGGGATTCACACAAACATGGAAAGAGATTTGTAAAGATGGACTGATGTATGTGAAAAGTGAGGGTGAAATGATGTAGTTCCTACAACCTGTGCTGATTTTATGTTACCCTGTCCCTCTGAAGCAGCTTTTACTGCTTGATTTTCCTGTTTGCGGACAAGTGCAGTGCAGCATAAGGACAGAATCATACTCCTTGAGTCCTCAGATGTCCATGTGACATAAACGTCGCTGTCCACGGCGGCAAACACAGACCAAATACGTATGTTAGTACCTGTATATGTGTCTGCAGCAGGGGTCTCAAACTCAAATGACCTATAGGCCACCGAGTGTCTAGTAATGTCCCACTTTTTGAAAAAAAGATGTTGAAATAATATTATTTAGGATCACGTTTCACATTTCACATATTTAAGATGTCAAATGAATATATTCGTTAACCCTGACGACATAGAGTGTCTTTTTTTCAGCATAGCCTAGGCAATCTGATGAAAAAAACAAAAAAACATTTTCATCAGCTTACATTAACACACCTGAGCAAAACATGCTCACAATGGTTTATTTTGTGACCTCTGCACAATTACTGCTACTTTTTATCACTACTAAAATATGATAAATTGAATCACAACTTAAAAATGCATTTTTTGTGACCTATAAACACACCCACATCCAGGATGTCCATATAAGGACCATGGTTGCACAGAGGGTTAAAAAATCATATGGACTCATTATAACTTGATATTAAGTGGTGGGCGGGGCACATGGCCCACGGGCTACAGTGATACCTTTCAGTCCAGATGGTGGCGCACTCTTGCTTTAATCGAAGAAGATTGATGCTTCTTAGGGTCCTGCGAGGAGGTCTGCCATTACCCACGCAACCCATCACTCAAAAAAAACAGGGACATAGTGCTTGGGGGCAAACTCCTGGTTAGAATTTGCCATTACTGAAATAGAATGTATTATTGGGGAGAGCACTTGACTAATGTGGAACCCTCAAATGGAAGCATAGCCATGTCGATGAGTATGGAGAGCTGCTAAAGGACATTTATTGTGCACATAAATATCGTTTGACAGTGGTGATGTGTGCCGATTACATGCAGACTTACATACATCCAACATAAAATAAAGAGTCTCTGTGACCTGGGAAAGTCGCCATCAGTGCTGCACTCGCAAATATCTATACATTTGCCGATCCAGAGTGTGTGCCACAGGTTTGGTATTCATGCACCTATACGAATACCAATTAGCTTGCCCTCTCTGTTAATGAGTCTGTGTGTAGCAGCGTGCAAATGCCAGCCTATATGCACTGCTAATCTCCCCATCTCCTCCTTTTTTTAGACCTCTCATTCAGCAATTTCACCAAACCCCTGAGAAAAGTCTGCCCTCAGCATGAACCTGCGTCTCACCTCCGATATGACAGCTTACACTTCCCTCTCATCTCACTGTTCTGCTCCCGCTCTGACACACACTCTTGCACACAGAGGAAGACAGACAGACACACTCATCTCAGTTTCCCTCTCATCTCGACACACACATGCACAAGAAAGTTTGCAACTTCTCCCCCTCGCGCTCTCTCTCACTCTTTCTCCGCCTCACACACAGGGGGATGCTCAACTTTGAAAGGGGAGCGGAGATAGAGGAGGACAGAAAGAGGTGAAGAAATGTAAGATCTCTCACTCTGACCTTTGATGGTGACAAGTGTGAGAGCGCTGCCATACAATCGCTGCCTTTACCTCTGTCACTGCCTCCCTCTCTCTCCCTCTCTCTCTCCCTCCTCACACTGAAATATTTGGATGAAGAGAAACTTGTGATTGTTTCTAGATGTGAGAGTCATCTTTTGAAGCCCTGCCAGCCAAAGCAATTCAGAGTTGCTTGCATCAGGCCATGTAGTTTCAGCAGACACTGGATTTGAGACGTCTGGGAGATTTGAAGGTTCAAAAGAAGTACAGTGAAAACAATATAAAAGTGGAATTACCACATCACAGTTGTATGCATCTTCAAATCAGACAAATTGCAGCAAATATCAGTACATTTCACAACTACAACAATAAAAAATAATACTAACTACACACATCTCTTAATATGAATTCCAGATTACATCTTGGTTTTTTTTTGGGAAGGCTTTTCTCTCTTGTGTAATCTGTGGGTGTACATTCATCCCTGCAAACTGCTCAAAACAGTTCCAACAAAAAGCAGGTGGTGATGATGATGATGATGATGACAATGATGAGCTGCATTCTTGGTCTGATGTACCGCATGGTCCCACGCTATTTTAAGAATAAAGCCTTTTTTACACACAGATGTTGATGTTCAGTAGCTGATGTTGCACCTTGCGTCGCCAATTAACGCTCCTCCCAGTTACTTCTAATTCTGTATATTCTCGTCTTCCTTTATCTATTTCTCCTTTAATTCTGAGCAATGTCTTCTTCTTCTTCTCGTTATGCACAAACGCAGATGCAGAAACATCTCGTTTTTGACGGTGACGGTGAGGTGTGCCGTGGCGAGGACGTTTCGTCAGTAAAAACAACGCCATCGCTTCTTTGCTCAAACCCTTGGAAGTCTTCCTGACAATAGTCCTTTTGTAGCATTTCACCACGTGTCATGTGACAGGAAACATAACAGTGCCTGCTCAGTCAGGTGCAGAGGTATATATATATAGAGGTATATATATTGGTACATATTTTTCACTGCGTGTCTTATATTCCCCTTAACAATTGTAACATTTCTTCACTTACTATAAAGATAATGAGGGAATATAATATTTTATATGTCAGTGTACATGTGGGTTGTTTTGGAAGAAAAACACAAATTTAGTTGTTTTTTTTTGTTTGTTTTTTTTAAATATAGGTATAATATAAATGCCATTATACACAACATAATCATCAGCTATCTCTTAAAATTCCTCGTCAAAAGTGCAAAAGGTTTTTAATTATTTGCCTTTTGCTTATCCTTTCAGGGTCACAGGGGAGGAATACAGACTCTCCAGTTGACCCTAAATCCAATCTGGATGTCTTTGGACAGTGGCACCGCTGCCCCAATGCTGGCTCCGAAACAGTGTCATTAGATTTGAATAGCTCACTGTGCATTTGACAGGTATGCATCCACATGCATGTGTCTAAAAACACACTAGCTGTGTAAAGAGGAAGCAATTCTGCAATTACTAAAGAGAAACAACAACAGTGAAAAAGAAGAACAAGGATTTATCATTTCCAGCTGATAGTTGAGTCACGGCTGATATGGACCAATCATAAAGCAATCCGTACCATTTACTCTAAACGTGTCACTTTTTGCTCTTCCACATTACAAAAATCCAGCCCCAGATGTTTCAAAGGAAAACGAAGACAACAGGGTTCTAAAATGCAGGGGTAATATGAATGACAGGTGTATCCAGAGCAGAATTTCTGCTTTTTTTTCTTTCAAAAATGATGCAATGTAAATGTAGCCTTGACAAAGTGTCAGCTGAAGGCGATTCTAAAATTCTTTGGTTAAAAGGGTTTCAGAAAAAGAGAGAGATAAGACCAGAGTTAATATTGCGCTGGCATTTCTGCACAGAAGAATTCTAATGACTTGGGGCGAGCCATTCTCCTCCTGGACCCGTAAGTAACATAATACATATATTATGTGATATGTCAGATTCATTGGCAAAAGGCATTATATGTGCTCAGCTGTGATGACTAGTGGTGCTCAAGTATTGCATATATGGTGGAAAATGTGCGCAACTGCAGTGACGAGTTGCAGGTTTGGAAAGTATTTATGAAAGAACTAACACATTTGTTTCTTTTGTTCTTATAAGCCCAGACCTGCCCTCTGACTACATTCAAGTTACTTGTTTTTCTTTCCAAATATCATTTCAGTCACTGCTCTCATACATGCTGAGCAGTGACGCCTGACTCTTCCCATGCAGTACATATTGATGCAGTTTAGAAATCCTGATCATGCTTTTTCTTTGACCCTTCACTCTCTCCCAGTCATTCACCCTCACCATCTCACTTCTTAACGCACCTGCAGCGCAGAGTTAACAGAGTAGCCTCCATACGTTGAAGCGTGTACACAGGGTGAGTCAGGGTTCGGCCATAATGCCCTCGTTGTTGTCAGGCTGCCGGCCCCAGAGCCTGGGAATAGATTGCATACCTCCATTCCCACTCTGACACTTATCCAGGGATCCCCACATGCAAGACAATCTCTTAAGAATGTCCAAGCCTGTCAGAGGGGCTGTTGTTGTTTGCTGCTTTGTCTCATGCCGTTCCCAGACTGCTGCCAGACCTATGGGAGTATTGGCTTTTTGTGCATAAGACCAGAAATACATTTTTTGTAGGGAATTCTACAGCTCAGCTTACCTCTCTCCCTTTTCTCCCTTTCAGTTTCCAAAAAGAGAAGGGTATATCTGCTGATATGACATGATGGATCTACGGAGAGTGGAAGAGAAAATAGAGGGAGGAGGGCGATGTGAGGAAGGAAGGAAGATAGACATAGGTATGGAAGAGAGAAGGATTAGGTCTGGAGGAAAGATGGACCGGGTCGTTTTTGTCCTCACATCAGGGTGCTGTCAGCTTTATAAATAACAGTAATCAATGGCTCAGCTGGCTCTGTCCTCTGCTCTAATTGCTTTAAGAGCTTAAAAACCAGTTCTGGCACTTATTTTTGCAGAACAGCATGGTTATAGAGCTGCCACTGTGTTCTGTCACTTCCACGACTCTCATACATTTGGGCCAAATCTGTTGTGTGATGAGATTGTATTATTATAGGTCAGTGATTAGAACTTGACTTTGCACATGAGACACTCAGGATTTGACAGAGGATTTTTATTTGTTTTAATTTATTTATTTAATTAAGACAAAAAATGCACAGGATGTGCCATCCAATCTGTCACACATGTTGAGAGCTACATTTTGCGATTCAAATTTGCCTGATTTGAAAACCATGTGTCCTGGTCCCTCATGGCGTGTACAAAAACCACAGACTGCAGCCCTAATCTGTGATGATTTGGCCAACATATTCTGGAGATTTAAATGCATGCGGTTCTGATAAGATACCCAGGAAAAAAGGAGACAAACCATCAAATGAGTAAGGAATGCAGAAACCATTAAATGCAAAAGTTACAAGTTAGTCAAGCTGATAAAAATCTGTCCACAGCAGTCACTATTTCAGCAATCAATGACCCATCATTTCAAAATTGACTAAGATAGCTGTTAAAGACTAGTAGCCATAGGAAAAATCCAGATAGTTGTGAATTATGCTTCTATGCTTCTTTTTTTTAAGCATCAGATTTAAGATAAATGACATGAAGACAGACCTGCACGTCTTCTTATGACCTTAATTTAATTACTCTTTAAATTGTGTGTGGCTCAGTTTCCTTTTATTTATTATTAGCTGTTAATAATATATCAGCAGCATGAGTGATACACTTGTCATCAGCACTCTGGACCCCCATTACTCATACTTCTCTAGCAGTTTGGAATAACAATGTGGGCTTAATGTCTAAAATGTAAATGTTGGGAAATGTGCTCATTAGGTGATTTCTTGCACTGCAGCTGCCACGGCCACTCCGTGACACAAAGATTTTGGCAAAACACTTCCTTCATACATCCATCCCAACCACATTTGGGGCAGGGAGTTGTCCTAAATTCCAGCTCTGCCTGGCAGGTATCCACTTTGATTGGGCTAACAAGACCAACTCAGAAGGGAAGAGCCAAGTTTGTGGCAGCCCTGAAATTCCGATGAATGTAATTTTTGGGTCTAATGAAAAGTGCTTAAATGTCATTTTATAGTGGGTAAGTGCGTGCAGCGACAGAAAGGTTGTGCTAAGTTCAACAGTGCAAAACAGTAGAATAGGATAACCTGCTATTACACACCCTAAAACCAGTGACTGCGTCTGGCTGACATATAGAAATTCCATATGTATCCATGTTTTATGTTAGTGTGAACTCATGGATCTGGATCAGCAATTTTTTGTGAAGAAGAAAACAACCATTGGTGTAAATTCAGAGTTCTGACATATTCAGGACACTCTGTGTAGCTGACAACGCTGCAGTTTCTGTTATTGAACTGTGATATCAGCAGAAATGCAGGTCAAGCAAAGCTTATCGTCTCACTTCATAGCCGTGTCTTCAACAGATATTCAATCTCACAGTGTTCCACAGTTAATTTTCCAGTTTTCAAATTATATCATCACTGACCAAAAAAACGCCACAGGACCAGCTAGATTGATCTATAGCCTTCATCTAAATAGAAGTGGACTTGTTTGAAAGACTGACTTTGGATATTTCTTGACTCACATGTGACTGCAATGAAGTGAATGAGTGAAAAACATTTTGCCCTGCTGCCATGGATCAAATCCAAATAAAAAATAAGTAAACCCATGGCATCGGAGCATAGTGGTCTAAACAACATCTCTCTCATGTCTCTTTATATCTTTGTTCTTCTTCTTTGTTTCTCTCGCAGTCGTTTGCACTTGCTGTTGTTCCTGTTATCTGCCAATCCTCTGCATCTATCCTAGCCCTCCTTTCATCTACTATCCCAGCCTGTCTTCCCTCAAAGTAAAATAGCAGAGAAACCAGTTTCTTTTCTTTCGCAGACGTGTGAAACATCTTTATCTTTTTCCGCTTATCAAAACAAGACTTCTTAGTCCTTACCCATGCCATAGAGTACACAATAACACGCAATGCAACAATTTCTCATGTCTTCCAATTGATCAAGCATCTTAAGGTTTCATTTCTTCATTTCACACTACACACACACTATCTTTACATTCCATTCATGAATAGATTGTTAACCAGTTTCTGTTTACTTTTTTTTTGAAGAGATGTTCTAGAATTCTAGATCTATTGAATTATTGATCGATTTCCTGGTTTAGTTTAACTGGCATGCCCCTGTAAAACCTCTAATTCCATTTGGCACACACACAGACACACACACACACACACACGCACGCACACTACAGCCTCTTGTGCTGTTCATAGTTTGACTAAATCTCATAATACTGGTAGTGCACTTGCTGCAATGAGGAGGCAGTCATGCACAAGTGTTCTCGGTGTTTGTTCGACAACCCAAGTGCTGTCTACCTGCAACGAGACATGCCAGATTTGGCTCATTTGATTATGTGTTTCATGTGGATGTGCAAGTGTTCCTGCTGGCATAGCACTAAAATAAAGTGAAAGTGACTGTGACGAGATGACTGGGCATGTCAAGTAAGTTTGTGTCTCACTGGCTGGTAGTTTGACAAGGTGCATGTTAACCTAGTGCTGCAGAGCAACATTGGTGTGTATATTGAAAGCCTTATATGTCATTACTGATTTATTTTTTACTCTTTTACAATTGTTGCGTTTGAAACAGTCACTCGATGTATCGTTCTGTCAGTCTTGGGTTGCCCACAGGTCGACAGTCAGCATGGAGAGAAGAAAGAGGCGGAACAAAGACGGAAACACACTGACTATTGACTTTACTATAAATATGCATTCACATGCAGATAGATGAGCTAAAAAGTCACCCACGGTGAAAGTAACTGGTTCTAAATGTCGTCTCTCGACTCTATTCTCATGTCTCAAATGGCAAGCTGGACCATAGACAGTGTATGATCAACAGAAGAGGGGCAAACTCTTTTTTAGTTCAGGAACCACATACAGCACCATTTGGTCTCATGTGGGCTGGACCAGTAAAATAATAGTATAATAACCTATAAACAACAAGAACTCCACATGTTCCTATGTTTTGCATTTAATGAAGTATCTGTTTTTGGTTCTTCCTGTCAAAAACAGACCCCTTTGTTCATTGTGTGAACTGTTGAGTTTCTCTTCTCTCTGTAATACTGAAAAGGTTTCTGCCTTACTATGCCTTGTTGTGATTTGGCACTATACACATAACATTGAATTAAATTGAATCTTTTTACAAATCTTATTTATAAACAACCTCAAATTTCTTGAGGAAAATAAGTGCAATTTTGACAATAGTGTGCCTAAGTTTACAATGTGTATATGTGCATAACAAGGTACAGATCACATTGGATCTACAAAGGCACAAACATTTAGTAACAGGTATCGGGAACTGAAAATATATAGTATTTTAATTTTAACAAATTCATACTCTGGGCCAATTTGGACCTTCTGGTGGACCAGTTCTAGCCCGCGGGCCGTACGTTTGACACCCCTGACTTATACAGTGGTAGCCGTAAAGTGTGGGCTGTTACTCCCAGCAGCTTATTTGTCATCAGATCAGAATAAACAGACATGACATAAAGGCCAATTCATAGTTTTGGTGTCTAAAAGTTTTAATCCTCCAATTATTCCCCTCCCTGTCTTCTTTTGCAGTCTGGTCATGTACAGGTGGTGCAGGTCAGTCGATGGTGGTCCACATTGATGCCAACTATGACCATGATGCATGGCGTCCTCTTACCCATTGCCTACTCACTCACAACTGCTTGCAAAATATAGAACAAAAGTGAAGCTGTGTTGACAACAAAGCTGTTTTAATACTTTCAGTTTGTCATCACACTAAACAACAATGAACTAAATTAGAGCTCAGTGGGATCATGTACCAAAAAATGAATGCTCAATGATGAATTATTATTATTATTATTTATATTCTAATTGAACAATCTACAACTGAAGCCCAAATGTGTCACATGGGCCCCTTTACTGGAGTTGATTCGATCCTCGTAGGAATTTCTATCAATACTGAACTGCGCCAAAAAGCTGAAAAACTGTGAGCCAGGACAGATTTGGTTGGGATAAAATATGTGTGAGGAAAATAAGAGAGCACAATTAGCAGTGGAATTGTGCTTTTATTCGGTGACATTAGCAATAACAAAGAAGACCGGTGGCTGTTTATTTAGCATGCAAAATCTGCATAAAATGAGCGCTTGCCAGACAAAAGCGATCCATCAAAACTCATTATAGCCAAGAATGAGACACATTAGGACTTTTTTTAATGCGTGGTTATGGCGCTAAAAGAGAAACTCTGAATGTAAAGGAAGAATTTATTGCTGTGAATTCAAATGTTTACACTCGACAATGTGGTGAGAGGGTAAAAGGCCCGCTTTGTATTTTGCAGAGAGAGAGAGAGGCATGGCTGCGGATCCCAGGCATGATTATTTATGGCTTTCCTCTCGACAATAAATGGCACAATCTGCATGAAAACCGTAATGTCACCACCTGTAGACAGATACAAGGGGTCGGGGGGCTAATGGCAGCTGGAGTTGTAGCGTTTGACACAGTAAATCTTGTCAAAGGGGATAAACACTCTCTCTTAGCACACTGACAAGCCCTCTTTGTCTTGGAGAATGTGAAGGTCCCGTGAAAACTTTCTTATTTATCTTCTTCTCTGCCGCTTGTGCCTAAAATGGAACGAGGGTAAGATTGAGCAACACAGGAAAGGAAGAGGGTTAGAGCCAAACCACTGCAATAAAAGTGATGTATGAGATGCCACTCAGTGATTGGCTCGATACATCACCCGCAAATCATGAGCACGTCTACACACACACACACACATACTCACATGCACTATGCGGTGTGGTGAAGTTCGAGTCTGCCTGTGAGCTAATAGATGTGATATAAAATAAGAAATTATATTGGATGGTTCAGTCCTTAGATCTCCATCAGACTAGCCTCACACTCACCTCCTCTCATATAAGACATGAGTGCATTTAGGTTTATGACTAAGTATGTGGCAGTAACAGAGATCTGCTTGATGTCACTATATTGGTGTTTGGTTGCCGACTGTTGATGAAACTCTGAAAGAAACGGGATGGAAAACCAGGGTGGTGCGCAGCCTCATTGCTTGTGGAATAAGAAGAAATCTTCATTTATTCCTGACCTCTGTTCACCAAGAAATCTCTCACCAGAGATGATCAGTAACCTCACAAAAACAGATGATGCTGAATGATGCAGGTGAACCTAGTGGCGAACCTTGTTGTTAATTTCAACATTTGCCTGAAGGGAAAGGAGAAGGATTATATCCTACAAATAACCTTACATCATTTCTGTTCACAAAAACCCAGAAAGTGATAGTTTGAAAATGTACTGTCCCAATAGGAAAAGGTATTTTTCATTGACTAAAACAAAGCTTCTTCCTCTTTTTTTCCCTCCATCAGCTCTTCGCTGACGATGAGGTCAGCAAGTGTCTCCAACCAGTTCTGTCTGCGGGAAGTTGAATTACCTGCTGTAGATCCAGGTGTCGCAGTTCCAGGTCCTGCATGCAGTATATTCACCTAAAAAGACATGTAGACTAAGAAGACCTAAGAAAAGATTGTACTGGTTATGGTTAGTATTAGTGATTTGTTTAGGCTGTCTCAATGAATGGGAGAGTCCACTCACACACACATATCATTATCTTCTAACCCTTAACTTTATATCATTCTAATCGTAACCCTAAACTTCACCAGATTCTGCCGCAGCACGACCAGGTTTTGGTCCCCATGAGAACTACTGGTCCTGACAAATCAGTGTTTATGCCAGTAAAAGTCCTAAAGAGGTAGCAAATAAAAGCACAAACTCAAAGTTACAAAGCTGCAGTAAAGTGACAGAAAATCTGTTTAGATTACTTTTTATTTGGAGTTGAAGTCATACCAGCGCACATTTTCAACCATTACAGAAGAAAGCACTTGTGTTTATTTCTTGGTGAATTGCTCATTTAAAGTTGTGGCTATAAAACCGTAATTTAAAGTGGTAAACGACAAGCTGAACGAGACCACAAACTTATGATCATATTTGTGTAACAATACAAAAAGGTTTCAGCGGCAGAAGGTAAAGTATGACTCTCCCCATACGCTCCCACTTTGAGAGTAATTATAAAATCATTTGAAAGGGAACCTTTCATTCCCAGGGAAATTGAGTTTGACACACTATAATAAAACATTTACACTTAGGGCAAATGAAACCCAAAGAGAAAAGTAAGGGGTGGGATTTGGAGACTTGAGTTAGGTCTGTGTCACCAGATACCGCTGTTACATTGTGGACACTGCAGGTGCGATGCATCGTATTGTCAGGAGCTGATGAGAGGATGGGTTTGGGTTAAAGGTCCCATTTACTTCGCATAATTTAATTCCATATATTAGAATTCAGGGTAAAAGCATTTGTCTGCTTGGCTGCACCGTGTTACGGAGGTTAAAGGGGTTGTCACAGGTCACTGGGCAGAACTCAGCCTACGTGCCTTAAAGGGTGAAAACACTGGAGGCTTACACTGGACTGCTGAGTGTCTCAGGAAGTACGACGGACAAACAAATTCATGGATGATAGGCGTTTCATTTTTGTTAATTTTTCTTTACGACCAGGTGACTGCAGTATATCCACTCATTTGGCCATTATATTTGCGGTTCTAAACATTACCCAGCCAATCCTAACTGGCAGAATTTAGAACGTGATAGACCGCACACTTGCAGCTGCCTCATTTAGTACGTTTGAGTCACTTCGGTAGATCCTAAGAAGGATGTCAAAGTAAAAACATTATAACACATTTGAATTTGGAGGCATTTGGAGGCAGCAGTTGATCGACAACTCCTGCCTGCCTTGACGTAAAAAATCACAGATTTTCTCGATGGAGTCTGGTGTGAGTTTGTGTTTTTTTTTATTTTTTTTTATTCAAATCTGTTTTCCCCACTGGCAGCCATGTTTTCAGTCAGAGGGAGCATCTGTGTCTCAGGCTGGTTCTCACGATACAAGCCATATGTGACACAAGGACATGTGCGTCGCAGCATCGCTGAGTGGACTGGGTCATACACTCGAATCCACTAGACTGGTTATAAACCAGTTTTAATGCAGAATGCAACTACAAAACCTTTTTTGGGTATTGGGTATTTGTGGCAGTACGTCATGTAATGTAAACATCCTCATTGTTAATGGACGTGAACATATATATTCAATGGAAAGAAACGACAAAGACAGTAATCACACACACACACACTGTAGAGTAGCTTGTTTATTGTTAGTTACACAGTGTGACAGCGGTCCAACTCCACCACACACAATCACAGACCACTCACAGCACTGCATGCACTCCATTGGTTTTGAAGGTAATCAAGTCATCATATTTTTTTTTAATAATGCACCTCGGAGTTAGGGACAGTGTACAGCCACCTTATGTTTTCCTGCTGCATTTCACTTTTGACACCCTTTTTACCCTGCAGCTGCACTACGTGTGCGTTCAGCAGTGTGGTGCTGTTGAGAGTGTGACAGCTCCGTACAAGACACCACTAGTGAGACACCTTGTCACAGGTCGCCCGGAGAGGCTATTTCTCAACAGCGGCAGTCGACAAAGGACCTATAGAGGTTTGGCGCCCTGCTCTGTGGGTGAGTCTGAGCTCTCTGTGTCTCTTTTCGTGTGTTTTTGGAAACTTTGGCTGCAGAGCTGTGAACTCCACATGACTTGGTTTGTTTACGCCACCGCGGTGGCAGGAAAAGTTCCTGCATAAATGAGCGGCAACAGTGTCGGTTTCCATCGTCAAAGTTCATTGTGCACTTAAAATCCTTGGAGAACGAGCAATATATCGCAGTGACATGGTCTACTTCCCTCATAATGCCCTATATGACGCCCTCGCATGCTTTTCACCAGTATTGAATTGGCCGGATCGGACATTATTCCACACCTGCAGTATCCCGACACCTTCAACTTTCCCTCGTCCTACTTTATTGATCACTTTCAATAACAGCATGTATAATAGACAAGTTATTACAGTTAATAAGCATTGAATTCTATACCTGATATGACGTGATCATTACCCAAGCACAATCCATTGCTTGTGGGTCCTCATTGCTCCCTCTTCTGTGCTTGCTTTGAGCCTGTTTTATGACATTGATCCAACTCCGCTGTCTCTAGGGATCTTCGGCGATCCAGTAAAGTTTTCTACTTTCGAATGTCCGGAACTGTTTTGGTCGCTGACGACGAGGCGAGTCGCCCGGCGTATTGCCTGGTACATATGTCCGTGGATGTGATCAGCGCAGCTCCCTGCCAAAATGGCATTACTTTGGTTCCAAAGTGTTGCTTGACCTCAGCTATGGGAGCTCTGTTGCTGTTTTTAACAAGCGTTAAATCACAAAGCGAGACAAGAGAAAGTGCTGCAGCTTACACATACAGTAGAGATAGTGTGAACAATTATATCCCTGGGAATTTGAGAGAGAGAAAAAAAAAGGAAAGTTAAATAAGTAAATGAAGTGCGACCCTGAAAACTACAACCTCAGAAAAATATCTTGCAACCAATAGGGGTCAGAACCCCAGGGTTTAGAATTACTGACTTAGGGTCAAATCATATTTAATGAGTTAGCGGAGAGCTGCTTCACATTTCTGAATGTGCGTACAATTCATGTGGTTCTGTACATACTTAAACAAGGTTATAGTATTCCACGTATGGATACTCAATCTCACATTCCGTTCCAGTGGTGGTGATTTCTCAGCAGGAAATAAGCCTCATTTGTATGTTCTTGTATTCTCTGAGCGCTCAGTGGCACATGGGTGAGTGCTGGCAGACTTCCTCACATATAGGCTCAAGCAAGTTTCTATGGTTACCATGTTCTTTGTCGTATCTTTTGACCAACTGGACTGGGAAGTGCACTATAAAGAGACTGGAAGTGTAGGGCCCCAGTGGACCACGCAGAAATGGACGGATGAGGAAATGTGCGTCCTCATCCACGTCCGCACTCAGTTCCCTTTATCTATTCTCCCGCTTGCATCTTAATGCCGGTCAACTGTATCGTCTTTCCCACATCTTTCTCTTCACCGGTCTTGTTTCTTGCATGTGCCTCTTGTCTCTCTGTTCAAGCCAAGCAGAACTGGTCCTCACCTACCTGGAGCCTGAAGCAAAAAATCTGCTAAAGGGCCCTCCTACCTGATCAGTGAGCCATGTGTTCCACACAGTCACACTGGGACCTCGGTGCTCCCATTACAACCCTCCCTCCTTTAAAACTGTATTCTCCATCTGTCAGTCTCCGAACAAAGAGTGCTCTACAGAACAGAACGAGGTACAAACAATATTCACGGAGGAGAATGTTGTTAAATAATCACGATGAGTGCATATTAACATTAAGGAAACACTGAGCTCTGCTACTTAGTCATTAGAAGTGGGTGATAAAAGCAGTTATGCTTTATCCTCTCGTCGTTGTAAACAAACATTGGCATTCAAAAATATTGGATTCAATTTTTTAGATGAAGATTTAGATGACATTCTGCTTTGAGGTCATTCAATGTGCCATAATTGGCAACTGCACGTGAAAGCCTCTGACACTGTTTGAAAATGATTTCTCAAATATACCTAATCTAGAGCGTGACCAGGACAAGTGTGTCAGGGACAAAGGACATCCATCGAAGGAATTCCCACTTTGGATGTGTGGGTTAATATGGTTTCCTAAAATGGAGGAGTTCCTCGCGTGTTGATCTCAGATCACTCTCAAAAGTCTTGTAGAGAATTGGGGAGCATCACAAATTACATAAGAAATTTGATTTAAAAATGGTTAGGCAGGTGCACCTCAAGTGGCGGGGAAAGTATTTAAACACATGTTTATACACTGATGGTGAATCCAGTGGTTCTCTAAATAGCACCCAGTCCCTAAATCTGAGGATTTGTGCCACAAGAATATAGAAAAAACGAAGTTCCGCTTCAAAATTATTACTTATACTGGCATTTCTTTGGGTATCAATTTAATTTTTAGGACATCAATAAAGGCATCAATGTGTAATATGTGTTAGATCTAATTTACTAAGTACCACCACTCTTAAACTCTTAAGTAAAGATAAAAAGTACCATATTTTCCTTTAGAAATCGTGAGATGGAAATGCTAAGCTAAGTGTTAGTAAATGGTTTTAGTCATGGTTCACAGTTACTGCATCAGAAATGTCTGCATCAAAAGTGAGATTGGTGATTCAAATGATTTTTGCATTAAAAAAATCAGAATATTTGAGATATTCATGCACCCTGCAGGAGAGAAATGTGGCAGTATACATATATCTGTGGCTTTATCTTAACCAAATTCATTATAAACTGCTCACAGTGTAGTATGAGATAATTAACTAGGTCACATTTGTGAGATATTGTTATTGTATTAAGTTATGTCAAACACTAAAATATCACTATAATCTGCTTTAAGTGTATCCATGCAAAAGATAATACTCCCAGAAATAGCCACATTGATTCAGATGTCTTCACGCTAACTCATTGATTTTTTTTTACACATTGTTATATTGATATTGTGCCGTGTATTGGATGATAGCATACATGTATTTGCAGTTGTTTTGTCACTTGCATTTGTCTGTGTAAGCTCGTGTAGGATGCTGCAGCAGCAGCAGCAGTAGCATCTCAAATCTCATGGTTTCCGTAGCATATTTCGGCGTGGGTGTGTATGTGTGTCACAGAGCCACCCTGTCCTCTCTTTCACCCCGAAAAAGCAAAAAATATTCCCTCTTCATCCTGCTCCCCCCCTCCTATCCCTCTCCGCCTCCACCAGGCTTTGATCCGCCCCTGCAGCCACGCTGGAAAGATGACAGAGCGAGGAAAGAGGGAGTGGAGAGGAAGGGGGAGACGGGAGAGAGATATGACAGCTCCTCAACAAGTGTGGAGCATCGGGGGAAGAGGGAGAGAGGACAAAAACTTTAGAGTGCTATTCTCATGATGAGATGAGGAGGAGGAGGAGGCATGTGCAGCATCACGAGGCACCCAAGCTGGGTTAAGCATGCACATGCTTGCTTTTCCATTATAAACTAACACACAATACAGAGAGAGAGCGAGAGGGAGAGAAACCGCCTCTGTTTACCGTCAAACTGGATCACCAGCGGTCTCTGTTTCTATCTGCCCTGGCTGACACAGATGTTGGCTTGTCACGCATCCAGTAAAGATCAGTCCATATGCTGGCAGCAGCTGTAGCTGCCTTACACACACTGATAGACCCTAGATATGCACACAGTCGCTTCAAGATTGGCAATCATTTGCATTTACTTACCTACTCAACTCAATAAAGATATTTTAAAATATTTGCATCTCATTCATTCCACTTGGCAGGTAAACTGCTGCGGACAAGTGGACACCCACTGTGATGCCACCAAGTGGTTGGTAAACTGCCATTTTGAAACCTTAAATATAACCAATCGTTGCTGTTGTTTTAAACCAGAATATTAGGAAGAGTAGAGGGAGAGTTCATCCACTGCACATTAACCTATGCACCTGCCATCAAGCACGGACGGTGTGTCCATGCACCAATACATGACTGGCCTTATCATCTTGAATTGATGGCTCTCCTTTGATTGTGTGTGCAAAAATAAACTGAATAACAAACATGCACAATTCTCAAAACTGGTCATTTTCATTAAGTACCAAGAAGAAACTCAGCTTCTGTGTTAGCTGAGGATTCCCAGGGCTACTTTCACTTGATATCACCCTCTGTTTGGTTAGCTGTCTTTTTATTTACAGAGTGCATTTAAGTGCGCTTGAAGTTGCACTTAGTCGCAGTTGTTGGACTTCATGTCTAACAAAACATTCTATCTCTTACATTGAAATTTTTTTTCTCAGAATATGTACAGTAAGTACTTTTCATTGGCACAGCTTTGACCCTATCTCATCGTTGTCGACAAGCCATTGCTCTTTTTAAACTCATATTCGGTGAAGGTCAAATAAAAGTGGTTGGCGACACATAGCTAATGAGCAACATTAGCTCCATTCATCTTGGACTCCCCATTCCCTCAAAGGTCAATACTGTCAAAATGGTTTACGACTGGTCAACAGTGCACATCAGAGGTCACACAAAAGATTTCCCTGTTTGTATGTCACTGGAAGCAAATCCACTCATTGTGGCAATTCCACGGAAATTAACGGACATGACAACAAACCTACTTTTGCACACTGGTGTAATTGAGCTGTGGGCTTTTCATAACCTAGACGAAAAAACAGAATAACACCAGGTTAATTCTATATCTGCCAGGTTTTGTGTGCAACACCTGACTTGCCATGCAGTGTTCTCTCCACCCACGGCAGCAGCAGCATGCCCTCCACAGCACCTATAGAAATAAATTTACATCCGCTCCAAATTCAAATTATGCAGAACTAGACTGACAGGGAAAGTATATGGCCACATGTACTCTGTATTCAAAATAAGATATGGGAGTCCTAATTTACACAGCCCCTTTTCTCATTTGGTGTGAATTATCTCCCCACAAAACACGTTTGGACAAAATATATTAAAGTCGTGAAGAAATAATGTACGAAACCTTTGTGGCCATTTCCTTTTCTGTGCACAATGCAGTTTTCTTTTGAACCAAATAAATAGAAATATACAGAAACAATGAAGATTACATTCTGTTGAGTAACAAACAAACACCTCATTAATGCAAAGTGGTGCCACGGGGAAATCCTAATTTAAACATTTGAAGTCATCATAATACAATAAAGCACAGAAAAGTAAACATACCATTTTTATGAGGTAATTGTTTTGAAGGGTAAATGCATACTTATTCCTGTATAGACTTAACCGAGACGGAGCAGCGTTTGATGGCGATGGATCATAATAATGATATGAAACAGGTACATTTTCAGAAGGGTTAAGCATCGGTGTGCGTCTGAAATATGTTAACTGACAAGTCATTTGTGAACAAACAAAGATTAAGATTAGGAAAGGTCAAGGAAATTCAGGAGTGGGATAAACTTTATCTAACACTGACATTGCCCTGATGCAAAATGCTGCCCACGTGACTTGAATAAACCGGCATAATTGCCAATAACAGGTCTCCTCAATAAAAGCCATACATAGAAATAACCTATTAAAAGGAGATTCCCATAAGAAAACACACATCATCCTGCTTCTCTCTTCTTCTTTTTTTTACACCTTATTAACATGCATCTCGTACCAGGAGCCAACTCCCTGTAGTTTACATTTAGCTAATTAAAAATTTAGCTGTCACACACATTTAAATTGGATTTGTCTTTACTTTATAAAATTCTAATTGCTTACATGTCACTTCTTCACATATTTATATAACTGACCTGGAAGTGGAAATGGGAGAAAGAGCAACTCAAAATGAACTTCAGCAATGAAAGCAAAGTGCAATGTTTGCAAATCAAAAGTAATCAACAGTGTCAATAAACAAACTCTGACATCACAAGGGATATTTCAAGGGACTTCTGTGACCACGGGCAAAAGGACTCTAGGGGCTCTGCAGTGAACCAAATCAATCAAACCAACAAACCTTCAGACAGCTTACAGTTTACAGACGAACTACAAATACAAACATCTATTAACTCAGGCCACAAACCCAATATATGTGGAACTTTAAGTTATTTGGATGATGTCATATTTGCATTTACTTCCTTCATAAAAACAGCTTAAAAAAATCCAAGTGGAAGGAAGACTCTATTTCAGTCATCAGTGCTGACTTGTACTGCACCAAAGACTTTTAGAAAACAGCGACCGGCTGTTGTGAGCCTTGAATGACATTGGTTTTGTTATGAAGCAATGTCATTCACATATGGCAAACACAGTGGGAGATTCTATAGGTCAGACGCATTCATAACAGCAGGAGAATGTCAGGAACATCCAGGCGAGGGGTGACACCTGGCTTGAGCATACAGGAGACAGGACACGCGTCCACTTGCTCGATGCGAATGACCTGGAGACTTTCTTGCTGTGTTCTCACGGGAGGTCGCTGGGACTGGGGGAAAAAGTGATTTTTCTGGTATCTGACAGTTCAGGTAAAATGGATTTTTCAGTGAATGTAGTTCTGTGGAGTAGTAACGCCACACCTCAAATGAAATAAACAAAAACAACTTTATCCAGAAGAGCATTTCATCCCTGTCTCAGGTGTAACCGCAAACACACGTCACATGACCATACAAGTGCACAGTCATGCACTTGCTGGTGTAAAATAAGGTCGCCTATAGTTGTAGGAAATACTTCAAACAAGAAACAGCATAAGCAGTGGTAAAAGGGAAGAGCAGGGATTCGGTAGAACGGTTAATGAAATTTGCAAGACTTTGCACATACTCAGTCAACTTCTGACCGATAAGACCCAATCAAACTAAACGGGCTAGAGTGGGGTGGAGTGAGTCCGACCCTTTAGATCCGGACTGATCTCATGCGCCACACTTCAGAGGCACAGTCAGAGCAGCATGACCCTCAGGGAAGTTTGAAGCAGGAGTCGGAGATTGTGATTAAGTATTCTGCAATTTAACTTTCTTTGCAAGATTTATAGCGTTTCTATAGAGGATGTCTGTTTTGAAACACACTCCTGCACTGCGCCCCCTCCTCCTCTTCCCCCTCCTGCTCCTCCTCATCATCATCATCTCTCATCTACACATCCTGCCAAACTGACATAAAAGGTATGAGATTAACATGATGAAAATGTTGGGGCACACAAAATCTCTCCCTGCCTCTCTTCCTGTATGTGTGTGTGTGTGTGTCAGGATAATTGCCTAGATTTATGGGTGACATGAGCAGTTCACTGTGTCAATTGGATTTTCAGGGACAAGGGTTCACTTCCTGGTGAATGTGGCAGACAAAGAGTGTGGAAAGACACACACACACACACACACACACACACACACACACACACAGAAGATTACCTGGGTACGTGGGAGTTTCACGGCTTACTGTTGGCCTGTCACAGTGATATCTTGTGTCTTGAATGTGTGGGATGGAGCAGTGCTATACGTAAAATGACAGATGCTGGAGCTCACACTGACACACACACACGCACACATACACAATTCCCCAAATTTGCCACATGCTGAAATTAAGCTAATGTGCTCAGTGTTCCTGGCTGTCCCATAGATGAACTCTGCTACTGAGATTCACACAAAACAGAGGGGAGTCTGATCAAATACACTGATTCCCAACTGTTACCACCCCCTAGCCTAAACATACACACACACACACACACAGTGCATGGGATGGCTGTTGAATACTAATGTCAAACCTATTTACATTTCAAGCCATGAGACTGTCAGCACATCTCTGTTCAGTGGAGAGAAGGGAGTTGTCAAGAACACACAGCTCTCACCTTGCCCTTACTTTTGTTCCTGCCTTTAAACTCAAAAACATAATGTTGGGATTCACTCGAATCAAAGGCTTATAATGAAACTTCAGTCAAATGTGGGCCGTCTGTCTCATCCCTCGTGTTGTTTACAAATCCCACGCTTGCGCCACTTTCTGTCCTCAGATAAACAAGCACGAGCGCACAACTGCTTTTGTCTGCGTGGCTCAGTAGAAGCAGTCAGAAGCTGCGGCATGAATGGCACAACTTTTTAATGTCTAGACCTATTCAAGTATTCTCATTAACACGACCTTCGCATCCAGAGAAAAGCTTAACCAGTGCTGTGCTGCGGACAGCACTGTGAGTTAGAAAGCAGTCGTTGGAGAAGAGACAGTTGTCGGTCGAACATTTGGACAGAGGGACATTTTGCAAGGGGATTTGTCTGATGGGTTTAGCTGGTTTGATAAGCCCCACACACACACACACACACACACTTTCTTTATTTGAATTCTTAATTTGACATACGGTTGGATGGGATTATACAGACCAAAGGGCAGACAGGAAACACGAGCTGAAGGAAGAAAAGTTTGAAGTTCACCATACCAGCTCAACCTTTCGCTGTCCTGTCAAACAAACTGAAACCCGACAGTGACCAAGCCTCTTCTTTCACCACGGCCCCTCGTCTCTTCTCTGTAGTGTGAGAGCAACAGACTGGGCTGCAGTTTCAAACTTTCCTCCTCAACAACACATTTACAAGATGACCCCTAAACGTCTATCATGGGTGTTTACTCTATACATTTTCACTTCACATGTCTTGTCTAATTTTTCCTTTATTTGTCTCTATTTTCTCTGTAGCCAAACTTGCAAATGTATGGGCTCAGTGTGGTAAAGTGTTGCAAATAAATAATAAAAACTACAGAAACATTATAATAATTATTGAACTGTGAATCCAATATATTTATAAATAATTGTGGCTTATTTCACTTTAAATTGTATCTTTAAAAGTCGGGTACTTGACGTTGGTACCATAAAATAATTTGACTACAATCAAAACTGGACAGAAGTGCTTTTTTGTTTTAGGGATGGAGTCTGGGATAAAAGGATCCAAAGTTGTCAAAATGAAATAAAGTTACAATACAAAACAAAGACTGGATTGTGTTTTTTATTATCTGGCTGTACAATGCTATATGTAGAAAATTAATGTATAGAAATCGTCTGAAACCATTGAAAAATATTTTGTAATTCATTTACATTTCGTTATGGCTGAGTACTTACATACTGCACATCATATAGGTATTCATTCTCTTTATTCACGTGTCATATTTTTATTTTCTTAAAAAATAAATTGTACATTGGACAGATGTTTCAGCATGTATAATCCTTTATGTATTATAATAAATACATGAATATTACAACCTTACATTGTCTTCAACATTAATACACATATCACATTGGAATCATAATAAAAATGTAATACATTTCAAAAATGTTTTCCTGAAAACATTTAAGTTAAGTATAAAGCAAAAAAAGGAAACACATTTACTTAGTTCATTCGTTTAGAAAGTGTGAAAACAACAGTGGTGGGCATTCACATCTCACAGTTACAGCTCAGAACCTAAAGATATCAAAATATCAAAGCAAAAATGTGGAATATTTGCTTGGCTTTGTTTAAAACGATGGTTGAAACAATTGATAGTTGTAGATACAATGAATTCAAATCAAGAACATTTTTTATTCAGTTATAAATTATAGTATTAGCTGGACAGAGGGGATGGTGATTTGCACATTTGCTCTAAATATAGTAGAGGGATGGAGCAGGAGCTATAGAGACACCCATTCAATTTTGGTGAGGATCCAATTCAAGGAACAGATCCAAGAATATTTTCAGTCACTTTTTCATCAATTTCTCAGATTATAATGTGGGTATGTTGATTCAATATATGAGACATATTTAGGATTGTTTAGCCTTGGCAGAGGAATAAAAGAATAAAGGCCGGTCTATTTCTGCATTACTTTGAAACAGGCCCTGGAGCAATGCCATCATTTACCTTTTTACTTCCACCTACACTTTTTCCTGCTCTGACCAAATGACTGCTGTGAATAAAAATTAAAAAAAAGAAAAGAAGAAAGGTTAGTGATTCTGCTTTATTTGGATGCGATGGGGTATTTAGATTCAGGACCAAGCCTAAGATTTATTCATGAAGAGAGAAAAAAAGAAACTGAAGAAACAAAGTACAAGGACAAACTTCTGACAGGGAGGAAAACATGAGAAGCTCCGTCTGCACACGTCAGTCAGTTCATTGTCAGTGTAGCTGGGGAGGAAACTTAGGGCAAAATGTAACTTGCTTTATATGTATTTCTTTTTAGAATAACTAACTGAGAAAGATGACAAGGTCATTAAAGTTTCATAGTTATGTTAACAGATAAAAAAAATGCCTTCAGTGTATAGATGGCAATGGTGGGTATGAAAATATCACTACACTCTGAACATACGTGCATGGAGCCACTTATCTCGACTAAAGAAGTCCTTATTATATTGTCTGTGTTCCATGTCCACAAAATGTGTAATTTGTCTATATACAGAGCCTTTAAATCACGACTGTGAACCTATCTGAAAAACCCAGACTTGTGTGGCACAGGTGCTATCTCCTCCAGCATTTAACAGCAATGTAAGGCTTGAAGTTTGTTTGTCTGTTGTGTTGTTGTGCATCACGAGTTAAGAATTAAGAAAGCAGCGCAGCAGCCTCCTCGCCATCTATCTGTCTCACACTGCCTGTATTTCCTGCTCCAGTTATCTACAGTGTTGCCTGCAGCTACTCATCTGAGAACAGAGCAGAGAAAATGAGGGAATCAACTCCAAAGTGGAGGAGGAGGATGTGTAAGAACAATCAGTGTGCCAGGAGGCGCGATAAGCCCTCGAATGGGAGCTTCATTTATGGAAGTTCTTAACCTCGTCGCCTTATTTTTCTGTTTCTCTCTCTGTGAGCATCAGCAAACAATGACTTTACCAACTGTAGACGTCACAGTCAGATAAAGAGACGTTTTTTAAACAGACGTTCACACACACACACACACACACACACTATCGCACCTCGCTTCCACCACCACCACTGTCTGACTGAAATTAGCAACGTGCTCTGCACTTTACACTGTGGGCCAAACACAGTCCTGCATTGCCCTCTTAAGGCGGAAACAGTGAAGTGAAGAGAGACGTGTTCACAGAAAGGCCTGGGTCTCTGTGGTATTAACAGTAATCTGTCACTTTGCGAATGATTCGTTTTGTTAAAATAATTTGGTTGGTGCCTCTGGTGTCCCAGGTTTCAGGTGAGCCTCTTGTTTGTTTGTTTGTTTGTTTGTTTTTGGAGGCCATGACAGTGTCAAAGAGTATGATTCAATTCATTGTTTACATCCTAAATCTACAGAAGGCAGCTTCACTATAATGCATGCACATATAAATCTTCACTCTGACGCAGGCCAGCATTTCTAAAGAAGTTGTTTAAAGGTCATTCCAACAAAAATCTCCATCTATATGAAATAATCTCCCACTTCCTACCTTGTGCTTTATTATATTTATTATTTATTAGTGTGCATTAAAGATTCTGTATCTGTAATTAATACCACACAATGTTTCCTCTGCAACATAAATACTAGTGTAAATACAACTAAAAATAATAACAATAATAATAACAATAATAATTAAGATAATGAAACAACTTTCACCACTTAAATTGTAAGGTACAATGTGCAATGCATGAACCTCAGGTCAGTTCACTTGCAGATATCTTTTGTTGAATTGTGTATTATTTAATTGTTATAATACATTCGATCCATGTATTCTGTTTCAGTGGCTTTGTATCTTCAAACATCTGCAGTAAATCAACATTATTGTCGTCCTCAGAAGAATCAAGATGTATTACCCAGTGTCCATCAGCAGATGGCGTTTGTCCTGTTGGCACAGTTATAGCTCATTATATAGATCTAAAAGACATTTTGAGTATAATGTCAAATATAAGCTACTGGACTTGTTTGAGTTTTGTTGAAGACATTTATTCACTTTTCCAGACTTCACAGTTTCACACTGTTAAACATTAAATCTTGTCCCCGCTCCACAGGTCGGGCCCTCAACATGAGGTAAAAATACAGGTTATAGTGATGCATATTCTACTAAAAGCAGCTTTTAAATGACCACTCTTTAAGGCTGTGGGGTAATGAGGATTTAACTGAAATGTATTGATTTACTTTTGGGAAAATATATAATTGTGTTGTGTTGATAAAATGTAATGGCATGAATTTAAAATATTTAAATAATGCTTTCTTTTGTATATCAGTTTTGATTGCAGTATGAGTTTTTAAAATCAAGCTACAGTTTAATTGTCACTGCATTTTAGATTTAAACTGAACAACTCTGGAAGGATGTAAAATGAATGCTCCTTATTTTATATGAATTCCATTAAAAATAGAACCATTGTCAAAAAAGCTGCTTCTATGTTATTTAAATAATAACAATAATAATAATAATAATAATAAATTAAATAATTCTTATAATAAAATAATATGACATTTCTCTAAATAATCTCTTACATTGAAAGGGGTGGATCATTCACTTTTAACTTTTAAAAACAGTGTAAACCTCGGGTCATGAGCAGCCAATAGCAGCATTTTTTTATTTGCTAATTCTGTGATTTCAAATTGTGATTTTAAAACACTGAAGCACTCTGGCCTGATATTCCATTTGATTTGATTATTATGATTTGTTTAAGTTTATTCTGTGGAATCACAAAATATCTATTATACGTGTTTTACCGTATGTTGTGTTTTTCCTGTTTATTTGTGTACATCTATGGATGACTTATTCTGCATCAAAATGAGTCGACATTCTTGAACAACAACTGTGTGAACAAATTCTTGTGCTTTTTAAGGTTTCTGTATTTTTGAGTTGGAGTCAAAGGCTGTCACACACAAAGACCAGCTCACGTTGCACCTGACAGAACGAAGACGTTGTGTGGTATAAGTATGAGTGCAGGAATGGATAATGGATTAATGGATTATGGTGCAGGAGGCCTTTGAGATGTATTTATACAATGGGTTTTTTTCCACCATGAAATACTCCTGGAGTCCAAAGACGTGGGTGAAGAGTGTCAAAAGGATTTACAGTAAAAAAAAAAAAAAGACTTATTTTCATCTAACAGGGCAGCCTATACATGAAAATCCTAATTATATGACTAGAGAAACATATTGATTATATACATGCTTAACATCTGAATCTCTTAACCCAGTCCAGCATCAATGGACAGATATGGAGCAACATGTACAGTCGTATTGAAAAGTTCCAATACCACAAATTTCATCCATAATTCAAATCACAGAATTGAAAAACATCGTATACAAAATAGTCATTAAAAAGAAAATTCACCACTATTGTAATACTATATTATCGTAACTGTTCGAGGTTAGAGTTTTCATACAGTAAAGTAATTCAGTCCAGTGTTTTTCAATCAGGGCTACAGGGTCACATGTTCAAATCCAGGGACAGGTGAAGGGCTGCGGTGCCCCTGAACAACGTTCCCAACCCCAATTTCTCCCCAGCCGCAGACAAGTGCTGCCTACGGCATGTGTGTGTTCACTACTGGTGTGTAAAAAAGATGGGTTGAATGCGGATGTGAAATTCACTATCACTAACTGGTGCATGTGCAAATAAAACAAATTCTAATTCATGTTAAGTTGAACCAAGCGTCACGTGTATTCCACGTTCATTAGCTGTGCATCACAGAAATGAAATACTCCAGAAATGTAGCATCTAAATTAAGACCCATACATCTGAAATATGACAAGGAAACTCAACAAGACACAATGGATATTATGTTATATTTTATAATAAAGGATCGAACGAAAATATATAGTATTTTCTATTTAGTACTTTTCTTTTCTGTTTATCTTAAAACTATGGGCACTGGAATTACTTTCCATCATTTCTGACACCATCTTTAAAATAACGTTAACAGTTTTAAAAGAATTATGTTTGATGTTTTCTTTGATATATTTTTACCTATAACCTATCAAAATGGGGCCACACGGTGGGGTAGTGGTTAGCACTCTCGCCTTGCCGCGAGAAGACCCAGGTTCGAGCCCCTGGTTTTTTTCCATGAAGAAAGGGCCTTTCTGCATGGAGTTTGCATGTTCTCCCCATGTGTGCGTGGGTTCTCTCCGGGTTCTCCGGCTTCCTCCCACAGTCCAAAAACATGCAATGTGGGGATTAGGTAAAATTGGACACTCTAAATTGACCATAGGAGCGAGTGTGAGAGTGAATGGTAGTTTGTCTCTATCTGTGTGGCCCTGCGATGGACTGGCGAACTGTCCAGGGTGTACCCCGCCTATCGCCCGATGTAGCTGAGATTGGCACAGCACCCCCCGCGACCCTCTGGTGGAGGATAAAGCAGTTAGATGATGACTGACTGACTGACCTATCAAGATGTAAAACATAAAAAAAAGAGTTGGCTCTACCCTACTGGATTTGCAGTCATTTATGTTTTTCCTCCCTGGTGCATTGTAGTTAAGGGCACACGCCAGAAGGGGTCAGCACGACACAGGTGAGGAAATGATGTGCACTGCCAAATAAAGATTTCTCTTTTTTTGTTTTGTTTTAATCATATTTTCACACCTCAGCAGTGGATAGCACTTAATCTCTTAATGTAATCTCTACTTAACACTTAAGCATCTTAACTGCCAGCAGTCTACACCAAATCTGCAGGTAAGCGTCATTTCCTACCTGCCAAACACAAACTCTTCAACCCCAGGTGTGATTACACAACTCTGAAGTCCAAGGACTTTTTTTCTTTTTAGCAGGATGAATAATACAGAGCTATGGCTGAAGATGGAACCACACAATCCACGAATTGAAAGGTGAGAGACACTTCCTTGGTTGCCATAGCAACACACCTGCTCCTCACAACAGCATCATCCCTGGGATGGTGCTGAGGTCTGTCTGATGTGGAAAAAGGCAGAACGAGAGAGAGAGAGAGAGAGAGAGAGAGAGAGAGAGAGAGAATGAGTGAGGCAGAGATGAGGTTTCTCTGTTACACACAACTGCCAAAACAATAAGCTGTAGCTTGCATTCTGATCAGGACTGAGCAACTTTAAACACACACAAACACACACACAGCATTATAGGAATAACTCACATTCCAAACAAGCTCTCAGCACAGACCTTCAGTTGAACAGTAGCTACTCAAACCAAACTCACCGCATGCGGGTGGACCTGGAATTCAGGGAGAATGAAAAACAAAGGTTGCTTCCACCCAAGTGCCTCTAACAATCAACCCTGGAAATGACGGCAAATAGATGGCTGTAGTGCAACTACATGTTTTTGTAGCTATTTTATTTTTATATTGATTGGTTTGAATATTTCTTGAGCCAAAAACAAGCCAAATATCAGTAAATGACAATTTACAGAGCATTAAGGGGGAAGATATCTATTTGTGTTTAACCTGACAGATATTGCAATTGTACTTTGGCTTTGTAAAAAGATTTTTTTTAAAGGTAAACTTCAGTTCAGTATTTGCTTACAATAGATGTAAAGTTAACTGGAATATTAGAAAATCTGATACCATCAAACTACAACTTAACTTATACTGCAATGCATGTCAAGGACGTGACTCTCAAAAATTACAAAACAATTACAAAAAAGGCGAGTTTGAGACCTCTGTGTGTGTGTGTGTTCATGTATTTGTTACCTGTTTAGGACCTTTCCTGACATAAAAAACTGACCCTGTCAGGACCAGTGCTCCTCCAGAACCTGTTTCTAATGAAGCACAATCTAATTCCTGAGGAACTGATTAAGTTTAGGGATAACATTTTAATTGTGCTTAGGTTACACATTAACTGGATATGGTTAGGGTAAGAGATAATGTTTTGTTTAGGCTTGAACTTATGGTTCAAACTACAGTATGTTTCTTTGTTCAGATATAATTGTGAGGGACAGCTGCCTGCAAGTCAGACCCAGACTATAGTTACTGATCCTAAATGTGTGTATTTTGGTTATTTTTGGTTCAGAAATACTCAACAACCAGTGTCTTAAACGTCACATGTCATACTGTGTGTTGCAGTTGGGTTTTCAAATTAGTATCAGGAGCAGGATCATGCAGGCAATACAACCTTTAGACTGCATTCAGATCCAGGGCATCAATGACAGCGTTTGTTTTTTCTTTATGTTTTAAGTTGGCATACATAATGTGACATCACATTTCATGTTCAATCCTTGTTTGTACTGTAAATATCAAGCCCATACTGTGTATATTCTGGTAACTGTCTATATTGTCCATTCTATTTTAACTTTTTATAGTGTATTGTTAATATCTTTCTATATTGTACTATGTGGAAATGGTTGTGTATTATTTATTATCTTTACTGCTACTGTCTTTGCTGGTGACAATGTATGTTATGTTATTACTGCCTTTTTTTGCTCTTCTTCTGCCAGATTTCCTTAATTTCTGTATGATTTTATTCCCTCTCATTTAGATTTTAATCATTTTGGGAGCTTGTGACAAAGGTTATTGTTACATATTAAAATGTAATTTCTACATCATATATCACCTAAATAAACGGAACATATAATTGTAATGGTATAGGTTTTTCAACTGTATTGCCACTGATGCAAGTGCTTGCCGCCCGTGTCTCATGCTGCAGTAGTAGCCAGGTGAAACAGTAGAGGGCTTGTCTCAGTATCAGAAACAGAAACACGACAGTCAAGCTTCCATAAATACATGTACTCTTTTGTCGTATATGTATAACACGTGTGCCCACAGTTTCGTGTAATTGCAATGTTGCCTTGTGATCTTTTGGGACCCTCATTGAATTGAGTGTTTGCATCCAACCTGAGGGCCTCTTTTTGTTTTCTTAAGAGTGCTAGCTCAACCGAACTTGCTGCCAGAGGCGGGCGACTGCATCCTAAAAGTTATTTGATGAGCACCCAAGGCATCCAATGAAAATCAAACCTGTCGTTCAAATCAGCCAATAGGAGCAGCGGGGAACCGAGACGCTCCTCTCAGAGCCACTTTGGAGGCGGGGCCAGTCGTGGAGGACCCGCCCCTCTAAGCCGTGGGTTTGGTTGCACACAGGCTGCAGTTTCAGTTTGTTTTATTCACCATTTTGAGTAGCTGAAGGGAAAAAATTTAAGAATATTTGCGTTTGGAGGACAAGTCGCTGTCGTCTTTTTATTTTCACGCGCTAGTTCGGACGGTGGAGTTGTGCACCAGGCTCGCTCCCCTCGGTGTTTTGCAGAGCGGGAACCGATATTTCTTCCCCCCCTGTGCTTTTTTTTTCTTCCCCCCATCCTTAACCTCTACAGTATTCCTGCAAAATGTCAAGACCAGTGAGGTAGGTGGGCTAAATATGTCCTGTGCTCCCCGCACGTTAATAACGACTCCGTGCTGGCATGCGTCGCAGTTAACGTGCACGTCTCGTCCGTGTTGTGTTGCATGGGCTCGGGAATGTGTTTATTTCATGAAAAAATAATGGGAACGTGTCCGTGTGAGTGTGTCTCCTCTGCCGTGTGTGCACCCTCTCTTTCTAACATGGATCCCAGCGGTGGGGACTGTTCGCCATGTCTTGTGCAGATACGTGCAGCCCGCCGCCGCCGTGTCGTGTCTGTTACGCTTTTAAATGGATCCACGATGTGCATTGTTGGCTGCTTTGTAGGCCAGGCGGAAAATTAGTCGGTTTGATTTAAGAAGGTACGTTTTTACGACTCACTTCCACCAGGCCTGGTCACAGTTTTCTGTCTTTGACTAAGAATATGGCCACCCATTCATCCAAAGGAAGCTCGAAAACGTTAGTACACCCCCCACCACACACACACACACTAAACGGGGGGAAAAAAACGACCGGAGGAGGAGGTGGTTGTCGGCCTTGGGATTTGATCCTGTTACCGCGTAGACCAGGCACGTCGTGCTGTTGTCTACGTTACAATTCATTGCACTTTATTTAATTTAAGACGTTTTGCAATTGTCGGAACAGCCATTAAAGATAAACGACGAACGAGAGCGGACTATATTTTCAGCCCTGGCAGTAAATTAACACTGTATGCTGTTGGTAAAGGAAGGCGGAGTACTACAAAAACTCACCCCTCCCCATTTCTAACACACGAGGCGGTTTAGGCCATTTTTATCTACATTATATTGCCCTCTAACTTAATTATCAACGATTCTACACATTTAAATGTATCGTGGAATTGATATTTGAAATCTCGCGGGTTTTTTTCGCGGTTAAATGTTCAATTAATGGCGTTTGATTTGTCGGGATTTCTCTTTCTTCAACGATATTAATCAGCATTATTACATATTGTCTCATCATTGTTATTTATAGCAATGTAGTGTTTGGTAAATTAAATTTATTTCACAAGTTGGGCAACTTTTCAATCTGAGCGTTCATTAATTATGTTAATAATGTAACAGCGCTTTTATTAAAAAACAGTTAATGTTTGCTAAAATATGGCAATCTATTTATTTAGGATTTAAGCTCGGGACACAAAACATATATGGTTGGCCAACCACTAAAGTCCTTTTTTCTTAATACACACTTACATACATATATATATATATATATATATATATATATCCGCCTGCCCCCAATGTTATCATTGTCACTACCCTACATACAGTACATCTGTGTGTCTTTCGCGTTGGTGTGGTTGTTAACGCAATACTTCCTCTAGAGAGCACTGCAGAGTAACAAGTTGCAGGCAACAACAAATATGGCTGCCATTTAAAGGGTAGTTTTATTGTGCTTGATCCGAAATAGTCTGAAACGCAAGCATATTTTGCAGGGATGAGATGTAAGACCAACAAATGTAAGTTGTCATATTAATGGAGATTATTACTCATTGGTGTTGCTGGTAGGGATGCACTGATATGATACTGGGTCAGTATTGGTTCTGGTCCGATATTGGTGTAAAAATCTAAAATCTGATACAGTCTAAATGTCATATACATATATCACATGAGTGAAGCAAATGCACAGTCTGTGAATATGTAAATAAAAATAAGCAACGGCATTTTAGCTGAGTCACATTGTGTGCTCTTTATTTATTCTTTATGGGAGAAGTATGTCTTGCACATGCTGCTAACATTTTCATAGATTCAAATGGTCTAAAATGACTGTTCTGGGCTGATGTCAATATCGGCATACTTTTACTGGGAGGAAAACAAATTATATTGTGCCATTTGTAGTTGCTGATGAGAGAGGTTAATAACGAGTGACATTTTAAAAATTTAAACCGCTGTGACTTTGTTTTATACTCGACACACACGAGTGACTAGTGACTTTACACCAGACTCTTGTAGTTGTTGGAGATTAACCCACGTTTTTAGGATTGTTAAGTAGTTTTAACTGATCTACAGTTTGGCACTGTTCGGCTTGATTTCTGTCCACACATCTCCGGAGCACAGCCACAGACTACAGAGGCAGCGGTCTGTGATGCTGCTCGCGATCGCCGGCGCTGTCCCTAAATACACCAGACTCCTCTGTTAAATATAGAGATTTCCCTGGTAATTGTTGGATATTAACCCACGTTTTTAGGATTGTTAAGTAGTTTAAAGTGATCTACAGTTCAGCTGGATTTGTGTGTGGAACGTCTCTTCCTGTGACGGCAATCTGACCAATCATTGCATAGTACCTACTCGGCATGCTTTTGGAACCTCACCTTGGTGGCCATTAAGTGTGTTGCCATATATGGAAGGAGTTGCATGGGGTGACAATTAATTAAATTCTTTACTTTGAGGCTGCAACTCACAATTATTTGTTGATTATTTTCTCAATTAATTAGTTGTTTTGTCTGTAAAATGGAAGAAAATGTTGGTTTGGAATGAAGAAGAAGTTTCTTGGATGAGAGGCAAAACTCAAGCAAGTCCAGTTGCCTTCAGCTAACTACTGAATATACCTTTTACAGACCGTGTTGGTTGGTGTTTCCCAAACCTCAAAATGTTTTGTCCACAAACCATTATTATTCAGGTTTAATACTTTCTTTGTTATGTGGAGCAGATAAACCAAAAAAGAATATTTAAGAATCTAAAATATCTGAAAACTTTTTTTCTCTAAGGAAAAAAAAAGATTAATTAAGTTATTGAAATATCAATTTCAATAATCGACTAATCCTTACAGCCTTTACACCTAATTAAAACAATATTCACCTTCTCTTGTATAACGTGTGAATCTGCTGTGAACTTTCATAATTTCTCACCCATTTGGTCCTTCTGATTTGAATGGACTGGCATGAACCGATCCAACAAAAGCAGGTCTCCAGAAGAACTTCTCAAGATTTAAGCTATTTTCCAGCAGTAAATACATGGAAAACTTTCAAGTACTCTTGAATTAATGTATGGGTCTCCCCAATCCCCCTCAGAGGGGACAAGGGGCTCCCGCTGCTGTGCCATGTGACAGGTACACTGCCACAGTAAAACGGAGAACCTCTGCCCCTTAAGCTGAAACTGATTAAGTCTGGCTGACTGCAAGGACAATTTATTTTGTGAATGTTATGACAGTGAAGCGATGGGCGGAATTCCTCCAATGCAATACTAAGAGTGAGACAAAAAAAAGCTAAGCGTTAACACTGCACCAGTGTTTCTGTATTGTAAATGTCTATGATAAACAACCAAAAAACATATCACATGACCAGTGACAGAGACTGGGTATGCTCATGCCATGGTTATGGCCGGCAACTCATATAATTGAGGATAATGCCATTGGTTTTTACATTAAGAACATATATGTTCAATGGTACTGTCCTAGGACTCACCAGTGAACGGTTAATCACACCTAACTTTTGTACCAGGGCCATTGAGCCATCAGTCAGACCCTGACCCATGATTGTGATTAGCTTTGTTTTATTTTGCCTCCCAAAACACTGTCATCCTGTCCCCAGTTTGGTTTGGTGTCTTGTCATAACCGAGTGAGTGGGAACATGTATGCATGTTGTATGTTGCAATCCCTGACACACCTGGGATGTGAAAGTCGATGTGTGGAAAGCTTGGAAGACATGTCATTGCTGCCATTTCTGAGGTGTGTATGTATGTGTGTGCGAGCACCTGTTGTTGTTGTTGTAATCCAAGTACTTAAAAAGGTTTGGCACTGTTAGAGACCACCACCACTCATGACAATACTCCAGTGTGGTGTTATTAACAGTTAGTATGTCAGTTTTCCCGTATAAATTTGCTGAGTAAGTATAATATAATGAGTGTTTTTTTTCTTTCCGTTTTCAAAAGCACTAGCTGGCGCTGTGTCTTTGTTATGTAGATTTCTCAAGGTGTGTGTTACCTGAACTATAGTTGACTGCTGTCATCTGAGGCTTACTGTGCACACTTTGCCAAATTGGCTGTGGAAATGGTAGAAGGTAGATCAGTGTCCGCTTCAGTTTCCCCAGTTGGAGGTTGCCTGTGGCCTCTCAAACCAAATATAACAATTCAGTGATGAATACACAGCTGTCTGATGAATTGTTGGACATAACGTATAATAACTTCATAACCTGTGGCCCCACTGTCCTGGAGCCATGACATGAGCCACTTAAGCAGTACATTGTGAATGTAATCTGATGTACTTTTTGTTCTTCTTCACAGGAACAGGAAAGTGGTGAACTACTCACAATTCAACGAGTCGGATGATGCGGGTAAGTGCAGTGTCGCATCTGTTTGAGTTAATCAGAGTTAATGCAACAAATATTGAGCTGTAATCACATTATACATCACTAGTACAAAAATATAATGTTACTCAACATTCCTCTGATTAAATATTATGTCACTATCACACATGTAATAATTAAATACATGCAAAAATACTTATATGTTGCCTATTTTACTGATATATATATATATATATATATACAAATCAATTTCTCACTTGCAAATGTCATATAAATCCAGTATTACTATGGTGGAGTGATCTTGCTTATTGACTAGCAACATCTACCACAATTAATTAATAAATAGAGATATTCAAGGTTTAGCTGTCATAGGACAAATAACCTTGCATAATCTCTTGACGTAAACTCATTGTAACTCACTGTCATAATGTGCAACCATGTTTTCTCTGGTTGAGTACACTGATATTGGTGATGTTAACAAGCGATACGACTGTAGTAATGCTTGATATCCAAAAACATAAAATGTGTAAAAATGGATAAATAAAGCGCTGCTGTAAACTTAGTATGGTTGTCAGGATGATAGCTGTACAGATGCCAGCCATTGGAGCAGGTAACTATTCCCAGCTACTTTGCCCAGACTACAGGCAAATCAGATTTGTTTCTTAATTCACAAATGAATAAAGACTGCACCATTAATTTGTAAGTTATCAGATGTGTGTGTCCAGACATTGCCTGTTTCCATTGGCTGCCATAGTAACAACGCAGGCATCACTACAAACATGGTTACCACTACAGTATGGCTGTGATATTTTTTGCTATGTGTCACATTGTGATTGACCCAAGACACTTTAAAGTGGATGTAAAACAATTTATTTTTGATGTTGTCACCTCACAGGAAAATGTGTTACTAACCACCTTGCTAAATTTGAATGATGAAAAAAAGTCTTGAAGTGTTAGAAAAAAAGTGGTGTTTATATCTCGGCAACGTTCTCGACTCTGAAATGCTTGGTTTGTCTCGTGTCGAGTAACTTAACATGTAGAGAAGTGACATTTTACCCATTTTGGTTGCATTCTGAACACAGAGTGAAAAGAAGGATCAGTGTTTTCTCTGCATGCACTTTAAAATCTGTATAGCCTGAGTTTCAGGTCTGAGAAGCATTTGTTGTTTTCTTTCAATCTGATATGCTGAAATTACAATTCTTTTTTTGGTGCCTAGTTTGAAAAATAGATACTTTCGAATATTCACATTATCGACTCTTATTCTTCACCCCCACTATAATTTGATGCAGTTGGTTGAGTCCAGTAGATCAGACAGACTGAAGAGGAGCTGAAATCACCATTGCAAATCAAAGAAATATCAAGACTAAGTAAAAAAAAAAAGTTTTGGTACTTGACTGACTTTGCTCTTTTTCTGTAGATGAGGAGTATGATGACAGTAAGCCTAAGAAGGTGCGCGCAGCCCCTCGTGAGCCCAAGCACAAGCGTTCAAAGAACTCACAGGATGACAGGTGAGTTCCTGGTGGTGGCTGGTATTAACATATATTTTCCTATAGCATGTTTTGGTGCTAAAAAATCTGTAGTTGTCTGGATATCAGTGCCAGTTGATCACTTTTTCGATTAGCCAGTTCGTCATGCTTTATACAGAGAGCCTCCTCTGTATAAATGTGCTGAGATCAAGTCATTTTAGTAGGGCTGTAATCAACCAAAGAAATTCTTGGTCAACTGAAGCCCTGAAATTTCGACTCAAAATCGACTAGTCGAGGGGTGGGGGACTGACGGCTCTGAAAGTGTTTTGCATCCTGTGCATCTGTGCAATATCATAGCGTATGATATTCGAATACTATACTATACTACGTTGATATCAGCACGATATCAACTGTAGAGGAATATTTCATTCTGTGCCTGTGCATGTCATCGCACAGAGCGAGTCTGAACATAGGAGCTCAGCTTCGCGGCTGTGACACAAATAGATAGCTGCCGTTGTTGCGGGTGAGTGCAACTGCAGTTATAAAACAAATCAATGATTATTAGACTAAAACATTGAAATATGCCAATTCTGATATGTTCATGTACCCAAAATGGACAGAGCAACATAACGAAGACAAGTTGGCTTACAGTTTTTACAGTATATGATATGCCATGTCCGTCGTCGAGCTGTGATATGCAAACTGTTGCTGGCAAACTTTGCATTTGATGTTTTTTATCGCCATCTATTTTTGTAAAATGCTGCCACACTGCCGATGTCTTTGACATGGATGTTAGAGGAGGACTGACTGTTGCCTAAAATAAAACGCTCAAAATTAAATAAAACCACCGGACGTTCTTTAATCTTTCTGTCTCCTGTGGGTTGGGCTAATCCAAAATACTGAAAACAAGGGGGGTGTTCTCTGAAGGCACGCGGTTACCTGTGGAACAGGGGTGCTCTGAACACCCCCATTAGCACTTGGTACATTCCTCCAGATTAAATCTAATTAACCATAGACTGTATAAAATTAACACGGCAAAAAGTTAACTTTGAGTCGAATCACAACATATCGACTCATAAATTGACCAGGACTTTACAGCCCTACATTTTATCAATGTGAACTTTGTCTGAGATTGTCATTTTTCTGTTATTAACTGATGAGAGTCAGTGGGAAAACTGCTGGAGCGAACTAAGCCCAGCACAGAGATGATCTTCTCTCAGTTCATCATGGAGCCAATGTGTGATTTACTAAAATGTGAATGCCAGAAACTTAAATAAGGATCTAAAAGATATCTCCACTGGCATCTGGCGCTGGTACAGCTTATTGATGCCAACAGTTCTAATTGCTGTAATTAATCTCCATGTTTTCCAAAACTAAAATGGGGTAATGCCATGACAATATCACAGTATCTGCA
The DNA here is from genome assembly GCF_019176455.1 of Solea senegalensis. NCBI lineage: Eukaryota > Metazoa > Chordata > Actinopteri > Pleuronectiformes > Soleidae > Solea > Solea senegalensis. The sequence continues at coordinate 18,354,879 of NC_058029.1, forward strand.
AGTAACACTACAAGTAATTTGATGACTCATCTAAAAAAACAATGTGACCCACAGCAAAGGATTTGGCGCTAAATATTTAGTAGTATTCATTTAAATCTAATTCAAATCCTTCTGCTCCTATGCTTTTGCTCACCCAAGAATTTGGTGTTCCATTACAATCAAAGCTATTTTTAAGTTGTTTAACATATCTCGATTTTAATACCTGGAAATAAACATAATTTACAAATAAATTATTAAATATGTGCCTTGATCCTAGCTTCTCTCCCTCCCTCCCTCCATTTACTAAGTTTATTTTTTTTTCTTTCTTCCAGTGAGGACTCTGATGACAAGCTCTCTAAACCCAAAAATGATTCAGCAGGTAAGTTTGTGTTTTCTGATATAGGTGTGAAGATTGGCTCGGTCACTCTTTAAAAACTGCTGGACCCTCATTATTGTGGTGTGACTCACTCACTTTCCTGCAATTTGTCGCAGCGGAGGACTTTGGCAGTGATGAAGACAATGAATTTGGAGAGGAAGAAGATGAAGATGGAGGAAGTGACTATGAAGAAAAAAAAGGGAAAAAGGGAAAGAAAGCCAAGGTTGAGAAGCCCAGCAAGAGAGGGCCAAAGAGAAAACGGGCTGCAGGTGAGTCCAGTTTCTTTCTCCTACTTTAATAGTATGGATATGTTTACATTCTGGGTCAATGCTCCTTGAAATTGTGAAGTAGATGTATAGTATATGCTGCTTATTTGTAATGTTCATCTACATTTATACATAGTACGTAGGATAAAATGTTATCATACATGCATCTGGAGAATAATTTTAATTAGGACATTTTGAAATTGTAATGCTTCATCCCCCTAATCAAAGCTAATATTTTAACTGTTCAACTGGATAGTCATTGATCAGGGCTGGGTGACATGACAATTGATAAACAATTTTTAATGTAAAATACTATCAGTTAATCATGCTCAGACATTCATAGCAATCATGTGTTGTGTCTCCTAGTGTTTGCACAGTGCATAATCATATCATTATATATAGATTTTTTGTTAAGTTGATATTCAAGAAAATTATGTTGCAATACATTTTGCTATTGACTTATTGCTGAGCCCTACAAGCAGCGTAACATGGCTGTAGTCGATGATGTGCTGTTACTGTGTCGGCGGAGAACTATCCGTGCGTTCACATTGTGATGCATCACTGAAGCAATTGTTTTCAACACCCCAAGTAGCTGTGCATATTATGTGATAATGGGGGGGGGGACATATGAAGACTAGGGGTGTATTAGAGTTGCAGCCTGCAGTCAAACAATCAAATTTGATTAACCAAGTGAAGTTTATTTCAGTAGCACATTTAAAAATCACCTTTAGTTGACTGAAGTTCTGCACAGACGATACAAATAAAATCACAAGTATATGCTAAGATAAGCAATCAAAACATTTACATTCAAAATAATCGGTGCTTGCGTAATAAAAACCAAGGTATCTTGCTCAACCAGTGCTAAAAGCCAGCAAGAGATATTTTAATTGGTCTTGGCAGCTCTCACATGTACAGGAAGGCTGTTTCCACAGCTTAGGAGCCACCACAGAAAAGGCTCTATCACCTCCTCTTTTTTTTTTTTTTGTTTAACTGTGATCTTGTCATTTCTAAGAGCAGCTGCTCAGATGTCCTAGTTTTGTGATCAATTTGTTGTCATGATTTAATTTAACTTCAGCCACAGATGCTGGCACTTGACAAATAAATGAAGACCACAAAGAGTTTTGAGTCCTTTCAATGTAACTGTAAACACTTTTTATGTCCATACTGTACTGCAGTTGCCTCATATCTTAGTATACAGTAGGTTATGTCCTAATGCACTCACCTTCTCATCTTTCCGTCTGTACTGTATGTACTGTATGTCTGGAATAATGTCCTCCCTGGATTTTGTACTTGTGGAGCTTCCCAGGGGCATTATAAGCTTCGGATATATTCAGTCTGTCAAGTTATGTGTTGCATTGCTCAATCTCCATGGATTTCAAGTGTGCAGACAAACTAGCACTGGTTCGCTTTTCCTGCCACCATGGCCGTGTAAACACAATGATTCATATGACGTATGGATCTCTAATGATGATAGGATGAACCTTTCCAACCGCAGCCACCGACCTAGCTGAAATGACAGCTGATGTTTGAGAGGGGAGAGAGGAGATTGAATTTATGAGTCTCAATGACTGTCGGATTTAATTTACACTGAACTTCATTAAGTTCATTATCAGCACATAAATTAAAAGAGTAATTCATCTCATGGAGGTTTTTTGTGGCCATTTAAAGTGTACAGATTAATGGGCAACCTGCTTCAGAAGTTTTTAATTTGATCAGCTTGGGTGGGCATCAATTTTACACATTCTAGTCTGGATCCAGGTGAGAGTACCACACACGCATGTGTGAAAGTCAATTGTATAATGTCTTGTCTCTCCAGAGGGAGCTTGTGCCATGTCTGATAGATTGCTCCTTGTGTCTCCTAAGCTATTGGGTTGGATGAAGGTCACTCCTCATTTCTGCTGCTGGCTGGAATTTCCGTGCTACATCAGCCACTACCAGTATAACACAACCTACTTCAGCATTTCATCAAACCTTTTATGTCCCATATGAAATCCTTTTTATGTAGGTTGTCTGGTGGAGGCTTTGGTCTATTTATTTTACTCTGTAATGAGACGAATTCTAGCAGTTTATTGTTATACAAGGTGCATTATTAATTAGCATGTAGTTCATTCTGACCACATGAACAGTTGTTAATTTTGATTGCACTTTATTAGGGTTGGAACGGTGCAGTTTTCCCACGTTTTTTGGGCCACTGTAACGGTACAGTTTCGATATCTTAATATAAAACTATTCCGACAAGCAAAGGCAATATTGCATTGTAAAAAATAATAAAGAGTGCAGATATAATCAAACCACAAACTTTATTTAAAAAATAGCGCAAATTAAACAACAAGCATAAAACCACACAAATTAAATATAAAGTTTAGCACTATCCAATAAAAATAAACACAATTTTAACCCATTCACAGAAACTACAAATACAATCAAATGTGAACACGACCAGGCTGTCAACATCCTTGTGTGTGTGTTGGGGCATCTGTGTGTCCTTGTGCCGCCTAGGGATATGGTTGATGTGAAAGCGGTACGGCTGCATGGCCAGGTACCAGCGGGTAATCTGTGCATTTGAGTCCTGCATGCGGTCCATCCATTTCTCATCGTAGTCTGCGCTGAATCACAAATTGTTCTTGTTTTCTAACACATACATATTCTCCATTCAACAGTAAAAAGCCAAATAAATAAAATAGGCATTATCTGAAATGGGTAATTATATTTTAAGATCATGTAATACAGATCTTAAACAGTATTTACTATGTATTTGTCACTCTCCTTTTGACTAAAACAAACATCTCAAAAGAAAACTTTTCATGTGCCCAGAGAAATGACTCTGTGCAACTTAATAACCCAGATATATGTCACATATCAGGATATAGCCTTAAAATATAGAGATAATTTATAAGCCATGTGGCCCAGTCTTCACTCCAGTGGTGTGTGACGTTGAGTAACATTATCCCCTCTGGCCTGGTGTGAACATTCAGCTATCTTTAAAAAATTTAGAATACTGAAAGTGGTGATGTAGTTTGTCATATGTTCCCACTCTCAAATGCATCTTAATATTTATTTTTGGGTTGTGCCCCAGTGGTACCCATTGGTCAAGGCTCAACCATCAAGTGCTTGCTACTGAGCTCCCCACTGTCTCCAGTCTGGCTCCTCCCTCTGCACCAATGTTCTTTGGGAGAATATTGCAGGGCTGTTGCCCATGACAACATGGCTCCTAGATCTTTAGGACTCAAGTCAGTCACTTTATCTGCTGGGCATGGCTAATAAATAGTGATGACATCTCATTTCTTTGTGATTAATTAACCAACAATAAGACAGTATGACTCAACAATGTTTATTTTATATATTATTGTTTTTTTTATATAAATAAAGTATCACATAAATCTTAGACCTGCAGCATGGGTTCTTTGTCTTCCCCTTCTGGCACCATGAGTAATTACACAGGCACTGTGTTCATCTCTTAAAAAAAACAATTCCAGGTATATAACCGTAATGTTTAGGAAGGGTAAATGTAAAATCTGTCCATGTGCAGAAAGACGGCACTTCCAAGGTGTTTCTGTCATAGTCTCTACCTTCCTCAGAGTTTCTGTAGTTTCTCTCTGACACTGCAGCAATGTCGGCAGTGGCAGTCACCAGATTTGAACTTGTTTTTTTACAACTTGAAAGTAATAGATGGCTTATTATATGTAATAACCTTGCACTTAATGCACTTAAAGTAAACTGTTGGGTTTAGGTGATGGTAGGGCTGCACCATAAAGCAATAACAATGATTGTTATCAATATAATTGTTTTCAATAGCAGCATAACAAATGTTGATTTTCAGATAACTTTTTTTATAGTGGTGATTCATCGTAGTAAATGAATGATGCACTCTTGTGTCTTGTTGTAGAAGACAGTGATGATGAGCGGGAAGTGAGTCGAAAGCGTACAGTGCGTCAGGCGGCTTCCAAGGCTGTGTCCAAACAGAGGGAGATCTTGCTGGGCGACGGAGGCAGCGAGGACGAGGAGCACGAAGACCAAGAGGAGCCCTACCTGGACCGTATGTACCTCTGATCTGTCCACTGATGCAGATACCACTTGCACCAAACACTGTGTATACTGTTAATCTTAAGCAAGCTGTCAGCCAGTTGACCAGTGCTGTTTTGTTTGCAGTGTTATTCCTGAGAACTTTGAAGTGAGTGAGCAGAGAAAAGAACTGGACTGTTGCACCTATAATGGAACATAGAATAATATACCTCTAACCAAAAACAGTCACCAAAACAAACTTTTTTCACTATACATGTATGTACAATACAGTAATGTTACTATTGTGAGCCATATATTGTGAGTTACTCTGCAATCATAATTAAGGATTTAAACACAGTTGACACAGTCAGACCCAAACAAACTTTTGTAGTAGCATAGTAATGGTAGGCGTAGTAATCTTTGAGGACAAATTACATTCCAAAGTTATTCATATACAGAGCAAAATAATAGTTTTGTGTTCCCTTTTCCGTGTGTAGCTGATGAGTCTGGCAGTGATGAGGACTTCATGGTGGAGGATGATGATGACAGTGACTATGGTCACTCCAAGAAGAGAAGCAAGAAGGTGATTCGACGGGGACGGCCGGACAAGAAAGAGAAGAAAAGCCCCAAACCCCGATTAAAGGCCACAGGTGAGAAATTCTCATGAAATTTTCTGCAGTCTCACCCAAAAGAACAGATCCAATTTTTGTGTTCAAGATATTAAACTTGTGCTAAAATGGCACAGATTCAGAAGATTCAACCCAATACAACAATCATGATGATTTTATGACCAGAAATGCAATTAAATAAATCAGTAATATTTTAGTGAATTGTGATGGTGCATTTTTACCCACAAACTTCTTATATTAATTAATAAAGTCGTCTGTCTGTCTATATTACACTTTGGCATTGTCATATACTTGACTTAATCGCTGAGTGTTTTGACTTTATCATTGCAATATTTTTAATATTTTGATATTAAATATTACCCACAACATTGTTGACTCGCATAGTAATCAACCGGTATTAAATCAGATTAGCTGACAATTAGTTGCTCATCTTTTGATAATTAGCTATCCTATAGGTTGACCATCTACAGATTATTTGTAGGGATACTGCACTTATAGACCACTAATTTAAGTTCAAAACAGTTGAAGAGTAGATAAGTGTCAACCGATTATTTGTTGACATGATACTGAATATCGGTTGATTATTGTAGTGTCAACAATGTACCATCAAAATAAAGTGATACCAAATTCTGGAACCCATTTTGATCGTGAATTGTCTTGAAACTGTTTCTGCATAAATCATAAATCAATAAATCAAACTGCATAAATCAACATTTTAGTTCATATCACAAGTAATACAAGCACCAATGTTTGTCAAAGGATAAAAACAAAGCTTTTGTATATTCAGAAATTAAGGAACTAATAAGGGCTCCATCATAACTGTTTCCAACAAAAAGACCAAACCATATTCTTTTGTCCCACAGTGACACCCAGCCCGATGAAAGGAAAAGGGAAGGGCCGTCCCAGCACCAAGGCCGTGGAGAAGAGCTCACCCAAAGAGGAGGAGGAGGAGGAGGAGCCCGAGAGTCCCCTGGAGGAGGAAGAGGAGGAGGCCGAGAAGAAAGAGACCTCCCCTGCCCCCAAAACGACAAAGGAGGCTGCCGGAGGAGATGAAGAGGAGGAAGACGAAGAGGAGGAGGATGGCTCAGAAGAGGAGGCACCCTCTGGAGAAGACTAGAAGATGGTACATGTTTGAAGCCCATCCTCCATGTCTCTCTCTCTCTCTCTCTCTCTCTCTCTCTCTCTCTCTCTTCTCTCCTTCTCTTCTCTATGTTTTGTTTTGGTTTTTTGTTATTGTTTTCCTCCTGGTGGCCTGGCTCAATGGTTTGGACTTGGTGGGCTTTTTCTTGTTTGCCCCCCCCCTTACCCCCCAACTCGGACATTGTGCTCATGTGATCATTTAAGAGGAGCTTTACTGTCGACATTCAGCCCCACCCTCCTTTTTTTCCGCATTTCAGTGTAAATCTGAGTTTTTATTTTGCCCTTCCAAGAGCTGCATCCTTGTTAGCATCCGTCCTGAGTATGAACTTGCAAGTTCACCAGTGTGGGTTTGTTTTTTCTTCTTTTTTTCCCCCTTTTACATGGATCATCAGTGATCTGGCATGACTGGCCACACTACTTTTTCCTTCTTGACTTTTCAGAATACTGGGAGTATTTTTCAGAGCTCCTCATTGTCAACAACTAAAGCGCTGTATTTACAAAGCCAACACACACGGGGCTGAAGCTTTTCCTCTCTCTTCTCTGGTACTTGTGCTTTTAAACCAGGAGAATGTTTTAACAGGACGACTTCAGTTATTATTTTTGTTAGCCTTTTTCTTTTTTTTTCTTTTTTTTTTTAAACAAAAAAAAAACAAAAGAAAAAAAAAACTTTTAAAGCTGTTCTTTCAGTCACAGCAGCAATTTTTGATTTTATCTAAATATCACCCGCCTCTTTCAGATGATTCCATGCCGTGAACTCTTGTGTGGCTGCTGTGTGGGGAAGTGAAGCGCATTATTTTGATAAGTATTCCACTTGTAGCGGCTGCTTGTTAGATCAAACAGCCTGAGGTGTGTTAGTGTCAGAGTGGTGGGTCGCTGCTGCCACTATCACACCATATCATGCTAACAACACGTGTGTGTGTTCTTTATATGTACTTGTTTAACTCTGTATGCCTGTGGGTTACTTCCTGTAAGAGGGTGTGGCTTTGCTCCTCTCTCAGTCCATTGGCTGCCTCTGTGAAACGGTTTTTGTTGTTATATGTTAGGCTTTCTAATCATGCACCATGCTGCGTGAAGCAACCCACACCTTCTCACCACACACTAACCTCCCCCTCCCTGCATGGCTCCAGCATCCTCTCATTCAACCTGTTGTGCCAGGCAACCCCATATCTTTTTTTTTTTTTAATGCAAGAAGAGATGTTCCCTTTTTTCATTTACCTTTTGAGAGTTAAAAAATGAATGTTGTTTTTTTTGCTCCTGTTGGTTCATTGTTCTAATTCTCTATTCAGATTTTTTTTGTAATGTTTGTTTTTTAAGAAAAGAAATAAAATGTATCTTGATTTTAAAGAAAAAAGTCGACCCTATCCAATCTGTTCCGTGTGATGGTTGGACCAGCCATCCCTTCCTGATTGCTCCTCCCTTGAATCCTTTCTTTCTCTGTCCCCTCTCTTCATCAGCTTAATGGTTACTGTTGGTATCCATGTCAATTTGTTTATTCCAACTCTTTGTTGCTCACATTAGTGTTTCACAAGCTGATACATTTTTAAATGCAGACTTGTACAGCACTGAGGTTCAGGAAGGTGATGAAAATGATGAAGTGGGCAGCTCGCTATGAATCTGGTGTTCATTTGTCTATTAATGCCTTAATTTTAATTGAGTTAAGTTTTTCAGTAGTGGCTCTGATATCACTGGAGGCCTGAGAATGTAATTTGTCCTCATGTTTTAGGTCTTTGCTACAAACAACAAACTGGGCTCGGAACAACAATTTGTACGATCAGCAGACCATCCAAAGCCATAAATGATCTCAAAACTAGTGATTCAGAGATCAGGTGCAGCACTTGTGAGACTTTTTTGCGACAAGTAGTGTATGATGTCAAAGCAAAAACAAAAGTGGGGAGAAAAAAGTTGCTATTATGGTCTTGTTTATTTGGTGTTTGTCAGGAGAAATTCTGATTGGTCCCCGAGATTGAAACAGTAATCTGCAGTCCTGGATGAGTACAGGACTCATTTGAACCTGGTCCCTGGTTCAGAAGCACATTTGATTGTTCTTTAACTGTCATTCGCTCGTAATTGTTTTTTTTTTATATATATATTTATATATATATATATATATATATATATATATATATATATATATATATATATTCAGGTCCCAAATTGGCACCCGGTCCTTAATGTCAGTTTGAGACAATTGGATACATAAGACAAAAAAACAGGGGGGAGAAAAAGAAAATGTGTTTATACTAATGTGAAGCTCTGAGAGCTCTGCAGTAGGATCAGATAGTGTCTTGTAGTTCACAGCACTGAGGGCTTCGAATGACGGCCCTTGCCATCATCCCACAGGAGGCACATGGCATAAGGCTATGAATTTCTCCTATGTCATCCATTTTACAATTTCCTCTGTTTAAATGTTTTTGGATGTTTCATTTTTCTATCTTGCTTCAGTTATACTGGCAATGTAAAAATGTAAGCCAAGTTGTGATTCTTACTGAAGACCAAGTGGAGAAGCTTTTTTTGTCAGTGGTGTGGAAAAAGGAACGCTGAACTCTTGAATCTTTTGCATGTTGTGGAAAAAGTGCGAAGCAATGATGATACTGGTGATTGCAATGGCAATATTGTGGTCTTACAAAAAAAAAGTATTAATAACGATGATGTTGATACTGTTTTGGTTTCCCAGCTTCTAATAAAGGCAACCTACTTTTTATACGGATTTAACTACTTGTTTTGTGGCGTTGAGCTCTGTGTGCTGTTGGGAGGCGACTGGAGAACAACAATGTGGTCGTGGTATTAAATGATGTGCAGTAATCAGCGTCTGCCACTCTGTGGCAGTGTGTGCAGCAGTAACACTCTGTGGTACTCGCAATGCAGTTTCTTGATAGGATGATGACTGCAGACATACTAATGTTTTAGCACTTGTAAGAAAACCTGTCAAACCTACAAAATATTCAAAGCTAATTGTGTGCATGTGTGTGTGAAAAGTGAACAGTATGGTCACCTGACTCCAAAATTAAAACTCTATTCAAATATAAAGAGATGGATCATGTCACTATGCAGCAGTTGCATTAACAAAACAAGGAGTATAACAGTTCAAATATGAAAACACAAAAACATGTGGAATAACAATATCAGGTATTTAAATCTATGCAAAAGAAGAAACACAATAGAAACGTACATTTCAAACGTAGTTTTATAGATGAACCCGACACAACGGAAACAGTTGGACAGCAAAAGCTATGTAGACCACATGTTCCCAAACCTGTCACCATGTAACACCGTGTAACACCGTGTAACCGTGTTGACTTTGGCCGATGGCACGTTCTTTTAACTAATATATGTTTCTCTTGTGACACTCGAAGCTGAAAAATTAAGCCTGTTTAACTGAAAACTGAAAATATTCCATAAATAGAGTTCAGAATGATCTATATTGCCATTACTCGAGCATAATGAAAACGTCAGTGGCTCAAACATGCACATACATGAATAAAAACAGTGAAAAGTAGTAAGATAAGTTTAAAATACAATGTGTGTGCGTGTGATGTGAGTCTTTCTTCCTGGAGACCATAGCTGTTAACGGGCTTGAAATAAATCATAAAAAAAGTTGTAAAAAAAAAAAACTATATCAGGATATTGCTCCAAATGCTTAAATGCTTAATGCTTAAAGGGCTCCTAAAACTAATAGCAGCTGCTAAATCAGTATATTTGAGGAAAAAGATGATCTTGGTCACTGTAAATGGAATAAAAATGTGTCCACCTCCTGCTGGTGAAGTTTCTCTGCTCTACACCACACACATCCACAGCCCCCGCCGACCTCCAGTGACATTGTTACTGAGAGCCTGTGATGTGCTGACAGTGTGTGGAGGACGTGCATCGCGAGTGACAGTGTGCTGCTGCTCTTACACACCTTACATTAGGGAAACTGTGAAAGAAATGTGACATTTTATCATACACACACGCGAGTACGGATAAAAGGAATAGAAAAAGCCTCGTCCATGTACAGTAAATGACTTTGTTTTTTCTTTTTTTTTCTTGGTTGCTTGCGTTTAGGGAGTGATGGGGAGCAATATCCTGCTGTGTACAGTTGCTAAGAAACCACTGTGGAGTCTTGATGCTCCTTGCGTGGTGCATTATGCTGCAGTCTTCTCATCCATATGCTCAGTAATGTGGCCGCTGGAAGATCAGCTTGTGACTAAATCGTGTATATATGTATATATACATATATACTGTATATATATGTATATGTACAGACCTTTCATAACTGGCCATACAACCATCTGCAGTCTGAGGTTTCCTTGCTCTACTGAAGAGCTGGGGTTAGGTTAGGTTGCGCTGCCTACATAAAAGTGAAGGCTGCCCCTCTGGAGGGGTGTTGGTTCAAATCCCACTCCTGATGTTATGTCAGTTTTATCTCAGCCTCCTCTAGGGAGGGGGTGCTGGTGCAAATCTCACTCCTGATAATAACCTTATGTCACTGCTTCTACCACTACTACCCAGGCCTGCTCAACCTAGCCCTAACCCAGAGAGTGCCTTCACACAAGTTTGGTTAGACCTCTATCTTTCATCATCATTACACGTTCTCCCCGTGTGTGCATGGGTTTTCTCTGGGTTCTCCGGTTTCCTCCCACGGTCCAAAGACATGCAGATTTGGGGATTAGGCAAATTGGACACTCTATATTGACCTTGAGTGTGAGAGTGGATGGTTGTTTGTCTCTATGTATCCCTGCGATGGACCATCCCATTTCTACTAACACTGCAGCTTATAAAAAAACAACAGTGCAACATTACATTACATTACATTACATGTCATTTAGCAGACACTTTTATCCAAAGCGACTTACGATGGAATTGAGTACAATCAGCCAGGACATCTCTGTGTTTTGACAGAAAGGCATAAAAGATAAAGATCATGGAAGGAATAAAATGAAATATTACTAAAATAGAAATGAGTAGCCTCTTGAGAGAGAAGAATCTACACATACACATTACACATGAATATTTACATCTCTATACACACACTTACGCGTATATTGAAAGTATTCAAAATAAAATTGACAATTGAACCCTGGAGGCAAACAATTCCTCTGTAATAATTCCTGTTCTGCCAGATTAATGAGAGGTTTTTTTTAGTTTTGACTGAACAACAACAACAACAAAATAAAGTGGACCATTTTTTTTTTAACTCTACTGCTTCGGCTTGTGCTTCAGAAAAAACATCTTGAATCTGATTCTCTGAAGACTATCACATGCTTGCCCAGATTTAATATTTATACAGACTTCCTCTTTTGGCTCCTCTGAATGTTAAAATGTTATTAAAACCACAAAGATGACTCACCAGACCTCTGCTTTATTTCATATTTGCTCTGCTTTCATGGATGTCATGCGGTCTCTGTTAGTCAACACTGTTGATCTTTTTTCTGTATTTGAAGTTAAAAATAAAACATACCTTAGGATAAAATGTATGCAGATGAGGAGACTGGTAAGTGAAGGTTCTGTCTCGCATTTTACCCTTTGAGACTCAGGAGCGTGGTAACTACTGATAAAGCTGTTCTTGTCCCTCACAGACGAACTATTAAACCGAACAGAAAAGAGAAAAGTTAAAGCAACAAAAACAAGTTTCACAGAGCTGGAAGAATCTTAAACCACCCCAGAGGTCAAATGGAAGGACACAATACACAAAGTGCAAATCGTGGCGAGGATCACCCACAAAAAAAACATTTGAAAGAATGCAAATCACATGATAATTTGTTATACATTGGAAAGTATAAAAAACAATTATCTTTTTTTAAACCTTGAACTTATTTTTTTTAGATTTCAATGTATCAATTTCGATGATCCGTTAATCGGGATCGGGATCCCTTTTCAATTATTAAAACAAGCTTTCTTGTTTTTCAGCTTCTTAAATGTATCTTAGCAGAAAATGACTTTGGTTAAAGTTGAAGTCACCTTTTTTTAATAATATTACTTAAGTAAAAGTCTTAAATGTGACATTTACTGTACTTAAGTATTAAAAGTAAAAGTATTAAAAAAGTGAGGTGTTAGGATTGAGCCATGGTAGCTCAGTGGTAGGGCGAGTTGTCTTTCAAGGTTGTGGGTTAAATCCTGGCCCTGCTAGTCTATGTGTGTGAAGACACTTAACCCATTGCAGCATGTGAATGGATATGAAAGATGTGTGAATGGCTGGGGGAACTTTCAGGGAACTTTCCTGTAATCAAAAGGTAATGAAGCAAACACTGTTAGTAGGGAAAGCTCTATATAAACAGAACATTACCAACTCTTCTCCTGTTTTTATTTGGTAGTAACAAAGATAGTTATGTAGTAAAAGCAAAAGTTGGTAGAAATACAAGGTACGTAAAGTAAAGTACAGATACGTGAATGTTGTACTTGTAGTACAGTAACAAAGTGTCTGTACTTCATTACATTACAACACTGCTTTCAATTAATGACCGAAATAAAATCTGTAAATTGTTACAGATTTTGCATCCATTATTTCACCACTCCCTCGTGAGCGCCTCCATCAATAGACCACATTGTATCCAGCTACTGAGTCTTCAGGCCGCAGGAGCGGTCCCTCCATAAACACATGGCAGTCAGAATTTATCGGGCGGCAGCCAATCACAGCTCCTCTTTTAGGGCGAGCCTCCGCCGCGCTCGGCCAATCAGACGCGCGGAATTAGACCCGTGCCTCCGAGTTGTGCAGCGATGCGGTCACGTGACGCTGGGAGAAGGAATGCCAACATGGACCCGTGGCAAGGACGGGACGAGTGAGCGTGCCACGACAATAACACGACGGAGGGGAGAAGGAACCCCGAAAATATAGAGCACCATCGACGGTGCTGCTTCCCCGCACCGAGTGACCGAGACTCACCCGAGCTACACACGGTAGGTCGAGCCAAACGTCGCGGATCCTCCCGCTCGGTTCCTCCGGACACGGCGAGGAGTAAAAATAGAGCAGTTTTTTTTTTCCACCCAGCTGAATTCGAGGCTCGTAGATTGCTGTCCGATGCAGTCCAGCGGCTCGCCTTGTCTTGTGCTCTGTCTCTCGCGTGGCGATTATTCCCCCACGGTTACATTCCTCGCCATAATTCCAGTGCGGGGCCGTCGTGTTTATGCGGCTCGGTGTGAAGTGCGAGGCCCTGCTGCAACATGTGCCCGAGCGTCTGACAGCAGCAACAAACACACAGCCTTTACATAAGCTAGCAGAGGCGATCTCAACCAGCTCTCCTCTGCAGCGGTGTCACTTTCGACTCTGGTTTCTAATTTGGGCCCGGGGACCTGATAAGGGTCCGAGAAAAACTCCGTGGGGTCCGCCTGCTTTTTAAAGTCCCAACTGTTTTCATCCTCCACATGTGCATAATAAGAGGATTGCCTTTCACGGTGTTTCCCGCTTTTTAAAGATGGCAAAACATTGTGAAAGTAGTGCATAACATAACGTTTCTGACTGTTTTACTGCAATTTATCTAATATTGTTTTGTAATAGTAACCATTTCCTAGAGACACATTCAAATAGTGCTTTAATATGGAGTTTTTGCAGCTATAACAGCTTCCACTCTTCTTGGTAGACTTTCTATGGGACTTTGTGTCCATTCAGTCTGTAGAACATTGGCACTGATGTTGGACGAGAAGACCAGGCTTGTAATGTCTGTTGTGGTTCATCCCAAAGGTGCTCGATGAGGTTGAGGTCAGGTTCTTCCACACCAAACTTTATAGTTCTTGCTTTGTGCACTGGGTCACAATCATATTGGAGTAGAAAAGAGTCTTCCTCAAGCTGTTGCCACAAAGTTGGAGGCATAGAATTGTCCAAAACGGACTTGGTATGCTGAGATAAGAGGCCGAGCCCAAAGCCTGATTGAAGCACCTGAATTAAAGTCTTAACAGATGTGGCCAAACACTTTTGTCCATATAGTGTATGTTTGATAAATAAAAGAATCATAATTCCATTTTTGAAAAATGTTCACATGTTAAATACTTGATAAATGACACCGACTCAATAAATTTGGGTGGCGTTAAGAGGCTGTCACTATAGACGTTATACGTATGTATTTTACGTGCATCTTGCATCGCAGTCTGATATATAAGACAGTTCAGTCTACTTCTGTGCTTTGTCCTTCTTTGCCTCACCCTCTGTAATGAAACTCCTTTAGCTGCAATCTAAAGTCTTCTTTAAGAGATTTTGTGTTCTATTACTATACTATACTAGTTTACCATCACAGGTGGTAGTTTGGCAAGCTTAAGCTGTGGCCTTTTTTATGCTGTAACTGGGCCTTTTTAATCCATGTCTTGCGTCTGGCTGCTGAAAGGTGCGTTATTGTGAGCGAGACTGTGACCCTTGTGGAAAATGAACAAACTGCCTCATTCCGCTCTGAGGTGTAGTGCAGATACGTCTTCTGTAGGCTGTGCCATTTTTCAAAACACCGGCAAAAAATATCATAACTTGTCAACTCTGACCTTTCGGAAGAGCTGCTTTTAAATGGGACTCATGGATTTGTGTTCATGGCAGAGGGGGTGTTTTAAAGACGACATGCGGATTATATGTTTTTACTGTACGAACTGGGCAAACACACTTCAATGATTGACATTAGTTTGGGGTTAATGGTTTTCTCTGTTTAACTGGGGTTTGTTGTTTTTCTGCCATACAGACGTTTCTTAAATTTTCAGTGATCTGACATTTTTATAGCAATAAGCTTATGTATATAGTGTGGTATTGATTCTTTTGTACATGACTGTGTTTCACTTGTGATGCTCGAATGTTTTTATCAGAAGTGGCAAAGACATAAAAAAGTCCTTATTTCTACTGGGTAATAAATCCTGTCTCACTGATGCCTTTCCAGGTCTTGTGATTGCTCTTCCGGGTCAGGTTTCGTCGACGTTCTCTCGTACCCATTTGGCCTGGATCAATGGTGTCTCTCAGCAGCAGAACGCTGAGTTTGGACAATGACCTGTTCAGGGACAGCAGCAATAGCAGCAGCAGCAGCCTGTTCTCCCTCGGCCTGGGAGACGCAGCCTGCAGTGAGGAAGCTAGTGTGGCCTCCTGCGACAGCCCAGAGGCAGGGGACTTGGGGGCTATGCACAGCTCCAGCCATGGAGAGGAAGAAGATGAGGAGGATGAGGATGATGACGAAGATGACAGGGCACGCCTGCATGTCTTTCTCGGAGCTGCAGAAATCGAGATGCCTGTGAGTCAGGAATCTAAGCTGCCGGAATTCCCTTTCCAACCCTCATCCCCATTCTCCCCAACCCTGGAGGACATAGAGGAGTTCTTAAAGGAAAAGATGGAACTGGTCAAAGAAGAACTAATGGTCACTAAAGAGGAAGCCACCCCTCTCCCATGCAGCTCCAGCGACTCCCCATCTTCTACTACACCCCTAGCCTCCTCCTCAGACACTTGTAGTGACCCAGGGACGAGTGCCTCCCATTGCACGTCTAGCCCAAGCCCCCCTCACCATGAGCAAAAGAGTCCCAGCCCAAGTGACCCTTCCCCTACCACCCAGGTAACCTCCTCATCATCCAGCGTATCCCCCTCAATGCTTTTAAGTGCTCCGCTGGTTCTCCAGCTGCAGCCCCTACCTGTGACCCAGCCTCAGACCCCAGCAGGCTCTCCACCCGGAGCCCAAAATGGCATTTGGCTTACTCACCTAGTCATGGGGCTCCAGGGTGCGACGGGACAAAATCTCACCCTTCTGACACCCCAGGTGCCCTCCTCCCCGACCACTATTTTATCCCTGAGCAGTGGAGACATGAAGTCAGCTGACCAGAAGTATGTAAAAATCGCACCTCTGCCCATCAAAATGAAGGCTGTAGAGATTGTGAGTCTAACTGGGGTTGGGGCCCAGAGCAGTGGTTTGTTGAAGGCCATGGCTCCGCGGGTGACCAGAGTGCCACCTACAGAGAGGGTCCACAAGTGCTCCCACCCAGGCTGTGGAAAGATGTACACCAAAAGCAGCCACCTGAAAGCTCACTTCCGACGACACACAGGAGAGAAGCCCTACACGTGCAGCTGGCCTGACTGTGACTGGAGGTATGTGACATTAGGGGAGGGAATCACACGGTACATGGACCACAATACCAGTGACATCATGATGCAATGATTCTGTGATCATCAATATGTTGCAAGAGAATCATTTTGCAATGCATAACAAAATCTGTGATAACGGAAGAAAACAAAACGTCCGTGAAAGGTTACAAGTGCAGGATTTCTCTGTTTATTCACACATGCATAAAGTCTATGGTTTAAAACATCTCTTAACGTAGCTTTCTCTGCTGTAAACTCCCTCTTCTTCAGCCAGGTAACCTCCTCCCAAGTTTCCCCTCTGCCAAGGAGACATGAATTAGTGATGCCTGGCAAGTGAAATTTACAGGAAGAGTTTACTTTAGAGCTCCTGTTATTAAATAAAATATCCATATTTGCCCTGGCGTATCGATTATTGTGTTGTATGAGCAAGGATAATGATATATCACCAAATCGATGTTTTGACCCACCCCTATGTGGCACAATTAGAGCTGCAACTAAGGACTATGATCATGTCTCATAATCGATTAATCTGTCGATTGTTTTCTCGATTAATCATTAGGTCTATAAAATATCATAAAACTTTAAAAAATGTTGATCGGTGTTTGTCAAACCTGGAAATGATGATGTTATCAAATGTCTTGTTTTGTCCACAAACCAAAATGATTGACTTCAATGATTTCTTTGTTATTTGTTAGCTTAAACAATCGGAAATCTTGTTTCAATCATGAAAAAAGCTTCAAACCGATTAAACGATTATTAAAATAGTTATCGATTAATTTAGTAATCTATTAATAATTTCATCTGTAGCCTGGATTAACAAGTCAATTACTTTTTGGTGTAATTGAACACTAATTCCTTAATAAACTTTCACCATCATGAAAGTCAAGGAATCTGAGCGACAACTAAAATTGCACATCTCTTTACAGTCTTAGAAAAATCGTGCCCTCTGTCGGTGTAAATTGTGTTAGGTGGCTCAAAGCTAATGTTGAATCACTAATAAAAGCATAACTAGGAATATTCCATCTCTATTTCTCTAGGTCCTCAGTCCAAAAACATGCAAATTTGGGAATTACGCAAATTGGACTCTAAATTGACATGGCACCATCATGAATGAATGAATGAATATTCCATCTCTATCCAGGCCGTGCCTTACACACCGACACACAAGCACAAGGACATGACAGTCGGTCAAATCATTTTATTCTAATAAACAGATGTGATGTCTGTAGGATTTGTGTGTGTAGATGCGTCCATGACACACATTAATGCTAGGTGGGAACTAGGGCCGGAAGATTTTATATAAATATTGACTGAAATTGCGTCACGATATGAGAGGGAATGGTAATTTTAAACGAAGATGTTTTCTTCAGTCTGTAGCATATGACGTGTATAGGACAATATTTATTGATACACATTTTGATTCACTGTTCAGCCCTAGTGTGAACAGTTGAACCCAACGCTGTTCATTTGTGTTTAGATCTCTCAGGGCAGATGTTAATTTGGGGCTTTTGTTCCTGACGCCATCCGTCTGCTCTTGTATCACCAGGTTCTCCCGGTCTGACGAACTCTCCCGTCACCGCCGCTCTCACTCTGGCATCAAGCCGTACGAGTGCTCGCTGTGTGAGAAGAAGTTCGCCCGCAGCGACCACTTATCCAAACACACAAAGGTCCACAGCAGGATCATCAGGACCACCGTGTGACACCTTAAGCTGGCCTAAACCCTGCCCACGCCCTGTCCCACCGAGGCTGGCTGTGGCCAGAGTGGGGCCGGGGTCTCCCTCAGGACTTACGGTGCTTTGATGAGCTGAACTTTAAGAAAAACATTGAGAGCTGGCTCCTGTTTTCACCCTCATTGTTTCCACACTTCCATTGCTCCCTGCTGTCGACCTTTCATGTGTTACATCTGAGCAGCTTGTCTTATACTGAGCTAACAGCCACCTCAGGAAGAAAAACTCAGCAAGAAGTGGATTTCCTGGCCTACACACACACACACATTACTTATACAAAACATAACAGTAGACAGTCGAAAAGGCCCCTTTTGCAGCCTCTACTTGCACCACTGCTCCTGTTACTAAGCTACCAGGAGTTAGTTTGGTATGGTGACAGTAATGGGAGCATCTGTAATCACGTTATGTCCTTTCTACTTTTGCATTTTAGCCTTCAGTCTCAAAGGTCAGGGTCCACACGGATGAAGCTTCCCAGCATTTTTGTACAATGCTAAAAGTGACATCTTGACATCACATTTACAGCACGTGTTGTAGACATCGAGCTTGCAATTGACACACTTCACACGAGTGTGACAGCCTTCCGTGTCGGGTGAAATTGTTACTAAAGTGGCAAAAGTATTGTTTAAATACTTTGATTTTCAGAGTCACGGTTCACTCCGAATGAACAGCATTGCTCTTGATATTAAGAGTGAATGCTGAGACATTGATTAACTACGCTTGTGACTGCGCTAACAGTTCAGTCGAGCTGAGGATTTCCCCTTGGCCTTTAATGTTGTATTAACCCAAACCTGGCCTTTCGTCCAACTCTAATCCTCCCTGTCATGAACCATATGCCTTTGCTCAGTCCCAGTTTGCCCTATTGTTTATCAAATGCCTTTGTCTATATCCCGAAACCTAAGTTGATCTTTCTGTTTTAATGTTACAATGTGACTGCTCTGTTTTTTTTTTAACTGTGATTGTGAGCTGGGGTTGCCAAACCTGAAATCCCAGTTCTGGCCCTGTGAGAGCATGAATAATAACAACCTCGGTGCGTGACAGTCAATAAGCTGTTTGTTCTGACAAAAATCTTTTTGAAAATCATTGTGCAGCCGATGTTTACGTCCTCGAAAGCTACTTGGTCTATATTTTATACTTCGGGGCAACGTCTCAGAAATGCATTGTGGTTCAAAAAGTGCTGCTCATTCTTATTTACTGTTGCAGTCACTGTAAACACTTTTTTTATGGTTATAGCAGCTGGAAAGGAAGTTAATGTCTACGCAATCATCTGTATTAGCATACTCAATATGATATACTGAACATTAAGGACACAGATAACATCAGCTTGTAGCCTTTATCTATAGATGTTTTTTAATCAAAGAACATTTGGAATCAGTGCATTAAGCTATTCAATGGTGTTTCCAATGAGATTTCTCGTCTGTTACGTGAGTTTGATTGTAGCATAGTCAGTCTGTGATCAAACTGATTGATCGATGTGTCCGACTGATTATGGTCTGGGATTCCGAGTCCCACTCTACCCATTCTCAAGTCATTAAGCTGTTCTCAAGTGCACTTGTGTTAGTGGAAATCAACATTGTGCTCTTATGGAATTTACATAAAATGTATCGGAACTGTAAAATGCCAAAAAAAGCTAAGAAATAACAGGAATTTTCTTTGGAAAGGTTAGACCGCACGGTGTCGTGCAGTGTCTTATCACTTGTTCTTCCATCTGAACATTTTACTTGTTAATCTGCCGGTGCTTTATTCAAAGAGACTGAAACTAAAGTTTCACAAAGCTGGATTGTCTCTGTTGAGCCAGCAGACACGTACTACTACAAACTGTCAGCTACTGGTAAAGCTAACTTAGCTCATGCAGCACTAGTGCTGTGGGATAAAGTAAAAAAAACAGCAACAACACAATAGAGCACTTTTGCATGTAGCAGTGCACAGTCTTTGGCACTCGTCCTCATATCTTTGTCTCTTAGCATTATGGACACACTAGGTCTCATTGTCTCTAAACAACAACGCTTAGTAATGTAGAAACCCGTTCAAATCAGACAGACGGACAGACGTGTTTATCTGTCTGAACCGGTGCTGTCTTTGTGTCTGAGCCTCCCCAGGCTGCATCCACTGACCTACATCCAGACCTGGTTTCCCATATCATCCAATTCTCTCTCACTCCTGCCTGTTTATCTGGTTGAGAACAGGCAGGTTTTATTATTATTTTGTTTTTGTTTTTTGATGTTTTTTTGTTTTTTTTGAATACCAGAAATGCTATTTTCCTATTTGCAAAAATAAATTACCAGAAAAAGAAGGAAAATGCTGTATCTTTTTATTTGAATCATGCTCATTGGTGTTTCTGAGCAATAGCATTTGAAATGTACACATATAGTATACTATAGTATAGTATAGTTGAAGTTATAGCTGGTATTGTACATGTTCAAGAAATTAAATATTGCACAGTTTTAATATTTTCTCCTTTTATGTTTTTGAGACAGTTTCAAAACATATTAGGGTACATGATTGGTCAACTTAAAGCTGCTATAACAACTATCACTGCTTTTGAGTGTTTAGTCAAGAAAAATTTAAACTTGGAATTAGGATTGTCTCAACTTCCTACTTAGGAGAAACAAAAATGCTGCTCATGTCATTATTTCTTCTTGCAAAATCTGGATAAATCCATTTCCAATGTCTGACGCCACACAACAGTGAGTGCACCGAACAAAATGCACAAACAACATTCTGCATGTAAATTACACAAACGCTAATACCACCGCATCAGCATCCTGTTCCAAGTTTACAATGATTTACCATCTTTTCACAAGGTCTTTACCATTTTGCACATTATTAAAGGCAGAAAGTATTGAGGCTGATGAATACACTCAAAAAGTATTGCCTGCTTCCATTTCATTTCACCTTGGTTCTATGCTTACGATTGTGACAGAATTAGAGATTCACTTGAACTCAAATCAGCACTGGGACTATTTTTCTTCTTGTCAAACATTGTGCATCCTTGTTTAAGATGTTTCCCTGCTCCAACACACCTGATTCAAATAGTCAGCTTGTCTACAACCCACTCATTTGAATCGGGTGTGTTGGTAGCAGGGAAACATCTGAAATGTGTATTGAATGGATTGGGAATCACTGACGTAGACTACACCACTGGATTTATCCGGCTACTTGTCTGGAATGCAGCACCAGTCTCAGGAGTCTGCAAATAAATCTAGGAGAATAACTATCCCACAACTCTTTGATGAGTCAGGAGTCAGAAAGTCCCCAAACACATTCATGACATGATGTACTGAGGAGGGAGGATGCTAAAACAGTAGCAGCACTGAGTGCAAGCTTTAAGAATATGGCTCATAAACAGTTGCCTGTTTACACAACAGAACATTTACAGAATTTAATATGTAAAATGAACATGTATCATTCACATAATGTGGGGGACAGTATCCAGTTTCTATTAATATCTGGTGTTTGTCATGAAGCTTTCACTTGATATTGAATAAGACTGATTATTGAGGGCAAGTAAATGAATGGCCAGTAAAACCACAACAATCATCATCAGCAGCAGCCTCTTTCACACTGAATGTATACAGAAGAAAAAAAGTTTGTACAGGTTTAAGATTTTGAAAACCCTTTTATGTGTCTGTAAATAAAATCCAGCACTGAAATGAAGCTTTCAACAAATCAAACATTAGAAATAATGGATAATAACAGTATTTGATGTACAATGACCATTACAATTGTAGCCACCTGCTTTAATAGGACATAAATGAATCTTGTTGTTATGGCAGACACGCCATCAGCCTGCTCTCATTACACTGTTTCTGCAGTCACCACCTCACTGATAATTTGCCCAGTGACATGACACCAATGTGAATTTTCCTGCAGCACTGAACAGCAGCAGCAATTACAGGAGAGAGTGGGAGGGCGGATAACCACAACAAAGCCCCTCCAGTGGGGGCTTTCTATAAAAAAGCAGACTGTGAGCTTTCCAACACTGATCTGACTGTTGCATTATGGCGTGAATGTAATATCTCCCTCCCGTTCAAATCTTAAAGAAAGCAGAGAGGAATCGGCAGCTGTATCTCCACGCATATCAGATTGGAATTTTTGACTGATTCTTTCCAGTTGTGTTGGGCTGCAAGGAGGGAGGAGCGTCCAGAGGAAGCCAGGACCAGCTTCAAAGCAGAAATCTGGATTGCGTCTGTTTCTCTGCTCGTTCATACTCTTGCTAATCTGGGATGATGCAGTTTGAAAAAGCTACTCTTTTCCTGTCTTGTTGTTTTGATTCATAAACTGAAGGTGGGGCAGACGTCTGCGGGGAAAATAGGCCATGCCCCTAAGACGGAGGGAGAAAGGGAAGTAGGGGGTTTCCTCTTAGAAATGAAATATGGCCACGAGCTGTAATGTGATAAGAGCAGCTGACCAACAGTTGTGACCAGAGGTTACTGCAGTATAGAACACTGAGCTGTTTTTAAGAATCAACAATGTTGCCTTTGAAAAAGCTGTATTATTAATGCTAATGTGTAACTGTGACAAGAACATTTTCCTTCTGAAATACTAATACAAAAAAATCTATTTTAATGATAGCTTAAAGCAATTACTCTGATGATTAAGAAATGTATTCTGAGATTACTTAAGATGTGGTCATCCTTTCTCAAATGAAGTAATTCTTTCCATATGATCACTCTTTGGTAGCCTAGTTGGAAACAGAAAAGACATATTGATATAATGCAGCATATTTGAAAATCAATATATCCTGAACAAATCCATTCATTTGTTTTGAAATTGAATCTCTGTTGCCAAAACATGGTTAAATTCAGCTATATGATAACTCAACGGTCATGTCAACAACAAATGAATGTGTACACTTATAAATTAGTCATGTTTGCTTGAGTTGGTTGATGGTGTGACATTGCTATGATATGCTGCCACTTGGTGGTTAACCTGAAAACATACATATGGAGTCAAATGTATGGAAGATATTATCTTATGAATCACACTCAAATAAATATATCACTACAGTGGCATTTATAGTGTCAATTCCAACATGGTGATTTGTGGACTTCTGAGATGGTAAATTAAGGATTGCTACACAAAAGACATTAGAAATTTAAAATTCAATTTGAGACAGAAAATGGGGGGAAAAATATAAATGTTCTGGCCCAAAATTTGTTTTGGATTAATTCTTTAGATACACACAGTGTGTGTTGTGTAGTCTCTCAAACACACAGTTGCCTTAGATAAAAGTTGAATATTAATAATAATAATAATAATAATAATAATAATAATAATAATAATAATAATAATAAATGAAAAGTGTCCAGGATGTGTGTTATATCCTTGTTGTACTGCAGGTTATAGCAACGTGTTCTTAAACACATACACTAGAGACATTTAGACACAGTCTTATAAAAGACAGACATCATTGCACATTTTTGTTTATTTGTGGAACACATTTGACATTTGTGTACTGTAGTAACAACAACAACAACCACCAACGAATCAAGAAAGGAAGTGACCTCAGCGTGAGTTTAATGATGCGTTTGAGTGCTATCATGAGAATTTGAATTTTGAATAACATACACAACTCACCACAAAAAACAACAACGCAATTTTCTTTCACAAAAAATGATCAGGTGTCGTTTTAATGTCAAAGAGCATGCTTTTTGCATCAATACGTTCACACTTTGAGAATATATAAAGAGTATATATAAGGTTTGAGCTTATTGCTTATATATACGCTACCTTTTGTCATACACGATTTAAAAACAATTTAATTATATATTATCTCGCTGCGGTTTTTAATCATAATAACAATAAGAATTATTATTATTATTATAATAATCATGCACAACAATAGCTACAAACGCACACACACTGACACTGCCCTGCGTATTGACGTGTACGATGAACATTGAATGCAGCATTATTTCCTGTTCTGAGGTTACGTCGTCTGTCCAAACCACCAAACGCACTTAAATGTATTTAACGTCCATGTATTTGCTTGACACTCAGCCTGAGACGTGTTTCCTGTGCTATGACGGCGTAAGAGGTTTCCCCGCAATGTTTTGGGGACACTCGGACGCGGCTCGACGACTTGGAAATTCAGCGGGCTCTGCGAGCGAGGTAATGTTAGCACGCAAGCTAAAGTGAAGCTAGCTATGCGCTAACTTACAGTTAGCTGACAATTATTTGTGCATCAATTTGTCCCGTCCCAGCGAGTGTTTACACAAACGACAGTGGCATGTGAGCTCCTCACTGTGGCTTGTTTTGCGTTTGCTAATGTTGAGGTTAACGAAACTAACATCATCCATATCAACAAGTGGTCTTTTATGTTTGCTCTGCGTGGGTGCATCCACAGACTTGATCCTTCAGTCCTAGTGTTCGGGGCACATGAAGGAACCCTGTTTTTTATGACTAATATGACCTAACTGACGTTATTTCATTGCTTCCCAAGTGACATTTGCTGCTAGTGTCGGGCGTTACATAACGTCCACTGGTAATCTTTACCCTCCCCTGGCTGCAGATTATACTGCCCTATTTTTCCTCCCCACCACTATCGCCGGTTTTAGCATGATTCGGACAGATTGTGTGTGTGGGGGGTGTGTCTCCAACCCAGCAGGTCTGGATGAGTCAGGGCAGATTTACTCTTCCTAATGAGAAGCTTAAACACATTGGCAGCTTCGAATGGGGTGAACACAAGAAGTCATGGTCTATAACAAAAACTCGACATGTAAACACAGCAACAAATATGGCCTGAGTTATAAAACATGTGCCATCTTGTTGTGAACAACTTTAGTATGTGAAATGATAAAAACTGGGGCCTGTGACACACCACCCTGATGAACATCCATAGTCCTTGTTGTATGTATGGCACAGCTGGCCCCTGTTGGTATCAACAGGAGCCTTGTCGTCGATGGTTTTATTTCTAATTCAGCATGTTGAATTGCTGTTTGTCACAAAGAGAGTGAGTGCGATCACTGCAGTTGATTGTTAGCTTCAGTAATTCTGAAGACAAGAACAGGCACAGAAATGGCATCATAAGCAAATGATCAAGACATTTGAGCCCTGCCAAGACATCTGCCATGTGGGAGGCAGCCCTTGATAGGTGGCCATGGGTGTTGTTTGATGTCTTTGATCACAAGTATTCTTCATGATGCAGTATGATGAAGACTATTTAAAGCACAATGTTTAACAACCAGCAACCCTGGACTGTTGCACTAGGATTTTGACAATCAGACAATTGTGGTGGCCTACAGCTTAACTGGTCTGACCTAAGTGTGCCTTTATGCAAGAATTATGCAAACGTAACAACTTGATTATATATCTCACAGTGGGAAAACACTGCTTAAATGAGTTGCATTATGTATGAGGTGCTTTCGTGGGACGTTAACTTAAAAATACGTTTTTAAAGGCATCTCTACTGTGCTATTTACGACCACAAGAAGTTGTCATCTCTGTGGCCAAAATCTAAGTGTAGCATAAAGTGTCATCAAGTATAACACATTGATTACTTCTTGTATGTATTCTTGTGTATGTAAATTGTTGAAGACTTCTCAAATATTAAAGAAAACTAGGATAGAAATTACTAATAAGTTTTGAGTGGTGGTTGCCACCGTAAAAAATTGTTTCTTTTTGAAATTTTCTGCATGGAGTTTGCATGTTCTCCCCGTGTGTGCGTGGGTTCTCTCCGGGTTCTCTGGCTTCCACCCACAGTCCAAAAACATGCAATGTGGGGATTAGGTAAATTGGACACTCTAAATTGACCATAGGACTGAGTGTGAGAGTGAATGGTTGTTTGTCTCTAGTTGTGTGTGGCCCTGCGATGGACTGGAGAACTGTCCAGGGTGTACCCCGCCTATCGCCCGAGGTAGCTGAGATTGGCAAAGCACCCCCCGTGACCCTCTGGTGGAGGATAAAGCAGTTAGATGATGACTGACTGACTGATATTGGTGTGACAAATCAGAGCTTGCTATGTTGTGCCTCAGTCTTAGAAGTCAGACTGTTGAGTGAGGTGAGCATTGGTGCCTGCATCTAATTTCTAGAAAAAAAAAAATCAGGCCAGTTCCCTAAACGATGAAACATCACAACATAACTTTGATATAACTCTGATAATTTAGAAATTGTAACAACACTGAAATATTTTTTTCTGCTTATCAAATCAGGGTATCTTCCCCAACCACCAGATCTAGCAATTCCTCTGTCAAACTGCTGGCTGTCAGATTGCAGACAAAGACAACAGGGCAAAGGGCACTGATGCTGTTCTGAAGACAGTGGCTCTACTAAAGCCACTGAGTTGTTCAGTGTTTTACTTTTGTGTACATAAAATGTACTCCTGCCCTCACCCATAGAATGAACACATATCTATCATCTGCAACAAATCTTTCGGACCCTTTTTCCTGGACATTATCTAGTTATGTGAACCTTTAGTAGTGACCCTTGAGGAAATTATGTAAAACTTAAGACTGACTTGCAGGAGTGGTGATTGGTTTGTTCCTTGTACAGACGTTAGTGGGAGTCCATTAGTCAGTAGATATAACAGATATTTAAAATGTTTTTTATCTGATCTGACTTCTTGAAATATTATTGGTATAATAGTCCTAGGGTTTTGCAGTCCAACAGGTCCAACAAATTGGCAAAGCAGATGTCAAATTAAGCACAGCTCTGTACGTGCCCACACAGAGCTGAGAGAAGGTCTACTCCAAACTGAAAACACCTGTATGTGTATGTGTGTGTGTGTATACCACTAGTTTTCATTGCCTTTAATCTTTGCATAGGCTATTGTGCTGAAAAACCTGCAAAGACCCTTAAAACATCAAAAAGAGTTTCAGATGTGGCGTTCACTGGAAAAAACATTCATCATCCTGTCAACAACCCACATTTAACTAGCAACTAACTGCTAGTGAGGCATAATGAAAGCATGTCAGAAAAATATTCAAACATAATTTGGTTTGTGGAGTATGCTGTCTGTTATACAAAAACAGACAGTACACTTGCTCCTGAGTGAAAGTTTTAGAAGCCCGTTTAGTTGTGGTCTTAAACTTGTTCAAGAGAGAAACGCTCAAAGTGTTAGCAATGCATAAATGTTATATCAATGTGTATGGAGGAATTGTTAAATAAAATTATGTTGTGATTATGAATGGTATGGATTTATGGCCTAGCTTAAGTTAGTGATGGGAAATGTCATATAGCGCTGCAACCAGGGATCATTCTCAATTAATCAATTAGTTGTTTGGTCTATAAAATATTACAAAACCATAATAAATAATTTTTCACCCCCAAATTCTGAATGTTGACATCATCAAATGTCTTTCTTTGTTCACAAATAATAAATAAATGATCAAATTTTTTGATGATTAATATGTAATGAATTCAGAATTTATTAATAAGTAACTGTTGCAGCCATAAATTACTCTCACCAATTAACACAATTTTGTCCAAAATACTTTGCATCTTTAGCCCAAATAGTCTCAGTTCACAGAAGACTTTTTATACAACTAGAAGATACTCAAATTAGTTAAATGATAAATAGTTATCAGTTGGTTTGCTAAGTTGTAATTGTAATGATGTTTATGACACCTTAAAATGTTTTTGTGAATTACTTTTCTCAGCCCTAGGTTTCGCAATTAGCATCCTCTTTGCTACATGCTGTTAATTTTAAATGGCCATAGTGTTCAGTGGACCTCTCCAAACCCTGACATGATGTGTGTTTATGCTTTGGTCTAATTTTCTCTCATTTAAGTTATAGATGTGATAAAGAACCACACATGAACAGGGTCCACAGTTTGTAATACTAATTTTTTCTTTTGTGGACAGTCACTATTCTTCAGTGAATCTTTTTTTTTGCACTCTCTCTCCATAGTCCATACATACTGGGCATCAGAATTTCCCCTGAAGGAAAATGCCTGAAAGATGTTTGAATTCATCCAGCCGTTAATAAAAACACTCTTGGGTTTATTCATCAGGATCTGTGATGGTTTTTACTGTGAAATGTGGGAACCACATGAGGAAACAGAGTTTGTTGGAGGAGGTGCACCTGGTCTTGTAAAACAGCCTCCTATTCATTGGCTGTTAAATTACAAGTTATAGCAATTATACCAGATTTCTCCTCATAATGTATTATCCATCAGACTTAGTGGAAATTATGATGTCCAAAGTTCTGCTCATTTGCCCCACAGGTTAAAATTCAACACTTTTATAATCAATACAGCAAAATGTCACACATGATCTTACTGACAGTGGATTATTAACTCGTGCAACTCGGTGCAAGAAAAAATGCACAGAACTTTAGAGGACTAAAGTTTGATT
Organism: Solea senegalensis; assembly: GCF_019176455.1. NCBI lineage: Eukaryota > Metazoa > Chordata > Actinopteri > Pleuronectiformes > Soleidae > Solea > Solea senegalensis. The sequence goes on from NC_058029.1 coordinate 18,383,294, forward strand.
TTAAAAAGGTTATTGGTGCCTTCTCCAGCTGATTTTGATAGAATTTTAACAGTATATACTTCTGTTCATTTAGAACAGAGAGAAGTTTACTTTAGAGTTATGCTTAGTCTTTTAGCTGAATTTGATGGAACAGCATTACGAATTAAAAAATAAATAAAAAAAGAAGAATGAGTGCATGGCGGAGAGAGTTTGAGAGTAGTAAAGAAGAGTTATTTGTGAAAAGGTATTTACATGATCGAGTCCTCTGCTTGCTGTAGTCTACGGTCTCACCATTAGATGTCTCTTATTTTTACACACTTGAATGTAACTGTTGGAATAAACTGAGGTGACTTACAGCAGTGTAAAATATCCCTCTGGACAGGGGTGATATTTCACACTTTGTTGTGATGTTAACAGCTCTCATTGTCAACAGCATTTCTCTCCTCTCTATCCTTTTTTTTTAAGTGAGAGACATGGACAACTCTGTCACACTCTGGCAGTTCCTCCTCCAGCTACTACTAGATTCCAGTAATGAGCAGCTCATCTGCTGGACCAATGAAGAAGGGGAGTTCAAGCTGCTGCAGGCGGAGGAGGTGGCCCGGCTGTGGGGTGCTCGTAAGAATAAGCCCAACATGAACTATGACAAACTCAGCAGGGCCCTCAGATACTACTATGATAAGGTAAACTCACAAATACTGTTTATACGTGGTTGAAATGAGCTACCTTGTATTTGATTTGTAATTAATCAGAGGTGTGGTTAACACCAACGCTTGAAGGCAGCACTCTCAAATACAGACTAAGAAAAAAAACAAGGGTGGCTAAACTCATAAACACTTTGTTGTCCTGGATTTGTCATCGTCATTAAAGGTAATACTGTCATATTTCATATGTATATGTGTATCTATGTATATATACATATATATATATATATATATATACATATATATATATATAGACATATATATATATATATATATATATATATATATATATATATATGTTGTAACGTAATCTACAACATAGTGTTTCACAATAAAAGCCTTGTTATGTCACTAGAATAATATACAGCTTTTAATATAACTGGAACAGTGAAACAAAGTGTTGTGTGTATTGACATTGTAAAGCACTCACCTAAACCGGACCTTGTGTTAAAACATGACCAAAATATAAGGGCAAGCATAGACATGACAGACTTAATTTGGCTACCTGGAGGTAAATTAAAAACTAAAGTCAATGTTTAAGGAAATGTGACAAGTCCAACCATTTACCAACTGTTGCCTAGGCTAAACATTTTCATTCCCACAAACAGCCAGACTGGTTAAAGTCCATGGCTTAGTAACATGCGTGGAGAGGGAGAGTGCTGTCTGTCTCTCACTCTCCTTGCGGTGTTGGCAGATGCACTGCCTACCCCTGTGGGCGTTCTGGGCAGGGCTGCTGTGGTATGTTTGGCTGTAGCATTAGTGGCTGCCAGTTTGGTACAGACAGGAAGGACAGAGCAGTCCCACCCGCGAGGCTTTTCTGTGGTCTCCCTTTTCTATTTTTTATTCCTGGTGCCTCCTCGTTAGACACAGTACATGGGTGAATGTCTAGTTTTTGTGTTCACTGTGTTTCTGCCAAGATGTTCAAGACTTTGTATTTTGTATATATACCAAGAGTATAGACTTAACAAATCTTTGATTTCTGTAATTGCAATTGCTTTTGCTTCCTTGTGTCTTACAGAACATTATAAAGAAGGTGAATGGTCAGAAGTTTGTTTATCGCTTTGTGTCCTATCCTGACATCCTGAAAGGCGAGGTTGTTGCACGAACAGAGGGTGGGGATGTCAGTGCTGGGGGTGTTCCTGTCCTAACAAGAAGGGACAGCACCTTACAGGAGGGTGAATCTTGTGACAGAACCAAGGTAGGAGGAAGCACAGGGGTTCTGGGCTCAAGCTCCAAACAGTCAAACCGTAATGACTACATCCACTCTGGTATGTACACCTCCTTCACGCTCAACTCCCTACAAAATGGACGCCAGCTCTTCAAATCCATCAAAATGGAGAACCCAGCAGAGAAGATGGCTGAAAAGAGAGGGCTCATCACCACAGCCCAGAGCCAGCTGCAACAACCGACTGCTTTACCATCCGTCATCAAGTTTGGAAACACCCCTCCAAAGCCAGCACCAGCACCGCATCCTCAGGTTGCCATCGATTCGACCCTGGTGTCCAATCACTTGGATTCTCTGCAAGCTCCTCCCCCAAGGGTTGAAGAAATCAGCACACACTCCACCCTGTACGCATTCGAGCAAACCCGTCCATCAGAGTCAACTTTCACCATATCAGACCTGACTTCGGCCAGTCCATCCCCAAGCTTAGTGCCTGACTCCTCCCAGGACCTGATGATTGACAGTGACATCGAGTCAGGTTCATCACAGCCAGCAGATACTCAGGCACAAGAGAAGGCTAGTACACATACAAAAACATATGATGTTATTTTTTGGTCTTGTTTTTGTGTACACGCTTCTCATTTGATTGAATTATGTTGTACTGTTGTTTCAGAACCACTGAACCCTGTGACCCTGCTAATGGATAATTCTTATGTAGAATAAAATCAAAACTACTGTTAAGGTTTTTTTCTGATACTGCAACATATGTTGTATATATGGCCTACTGTCAAATGCACATGCTTTACAAAATGTTTAGAAATTGCCATTTCACTCTCTGCCTGTCTGCACCAGGTGGATGGTGGCCTCGGTCTGTCGGGAGATGAGATCAGCTTGGTCGACGCTGAAACCAGTTCATCTTCAGTGAGCAGCTGCACCACAGTCAGCACTCAGAGCTCAGGAAAGGCACGCAAGCTGCCAAAAATCCTGCACATCAGCCCACCAGCTCTGTTGGTTACCGCCTCCGACTTCTCCCCCTCAAACCTCTGCAGCCCCTCACTACCCACTGCCTCTCTCACACCAGCAATGCTACAGGTGAGAACATTGTTCTGATTCTAATTACCTCAGGTCACAGTTATCCAAAATAGTTTTGCTGTGATAAAACCCTGTAAATGATTGCGATCCTGACTGTTTAAAATTGATAATAAATATGAACCAGAACATTTCATGATATCAATTTGTAAGATAAAGCTTCCCACAACAACAATGGCTTGTGGGATGGCAGCACTTAAAAGCAATAGCAACAAGTAATTATGTGTATTATGTGATTTGTTTATTTTTTTTTTAGGGACCAAATAGGCAGAGGTGTAAAATTACGTTTTTGTCTTTTAATGAAAATAAACGATATTTACAACAGTAAAGAAATCTTACTAACTTAAGTAACTAAAAAATGCTGTGAAAAATTAGAGCCCAAAACATCCACTCTCCGGCAGCAACTTTTACAGTGGAACGGTTATATCTGTGAAACTGACCACATAACAATAATACCTTTCTATAAGAAAGTCGGAGGAACGTTGAGAAGATGAGCACATATTTCCGCCCAAATTCCCACACTAAAATTCAGATAATTATCTAGACCTGCACCAGATCATACATTAATGTACATTATTGCATTTTTTACTGAGTCCAACACTGACTGTTTATCCAATTATGTTGAGGCAGCGATGCTTCGTCCCATAACCCATCTTCCGTCCTCCAAATTTCAAGAAAATGTTTGTGTTATTCTGAAACTGAAAACATAATCTCCCTGGGGGAGAACATGAAAATGTTGTTGTTGCTAATGGCACAAAATGGAATTAATTACAAAGAATTGTCAACAAATTAAATAGTAAGAAATTAAAATATGTTATTTATTTCAATAACAATTGCTGTGTTTGCATTCTAACATTAGCATCATTATGGTGAAGAAGTGAGGCCAGCTAATGTGGAAACTTAGACTTACTTACTACTAAGAGGAGGATATATTGGTAAATAGAAAGCGCATCAAATAAAAGAAGGTAACTATTTAGTTAAATACAGTCAATAAATGAAACGACGGCGAACCTACCAGCATTGTTTGTGACCAGCAGGGGGCAGCAGTGATTCCTGGCTGTTTGTAGACCACTGATTGAAAATATTACTGTGTATCTGATTCAATTCAACCTTCTGTCACAGTGAGTCAGGTGTTTCTCCCAAATAGGTCTGGTTGGCAAATATTTTAATTTGACTTCACCAGTCTTTTCACAAAGTTAAAACAATTATCAATGAATCAGTGAAACTGAATGATATTTATTCATTATGCTGCCAAAACTGGAAGAATAAATGTCAATGGGTGATTATAGACCTAGTGCAGTCAAAACTGAAAGGTACTACTTACTTAAAGGATTGAGATAATCAACGCATCCGCACAGGAGAAGCATAGGTCACATTCTAATCTGTGTACACAGTATATTTGGAGAATTAAAAAGCTACCAGTCATATACAGTATATGTACTGTACATAGTGCACGTATACAGTGCATATATACACAGTATATGTGCATATATACAGTGTATATTCGCACTGATGAGCCACAACATTAAAACTGATGGTTGATCTGTGCGTGAAAGAGTCTTAAATCAGCTGTGCTATTGTTTTGTTCATGCCAGAATTGACATACGTCTGTCTTGTATGTCTTTCTCTTCAGACTCCCACTCTGTTGCTGACTCCCAGTCCCCTGCTATCCAACATCCACTTCTGGAGCACACTCAGTCCAGTCGCTCCTCTCAGCCCAGCCACAAGGCGCCAGGGTGCCCATCTGTTCCAGTTTCCCTCCGTCCTCACCCCGCAGTTCCAGATCCCTGTACTCAGTGCAGATGGTACCAACACACCCGGACCCATTTCACCAGATCCTCAAAAGACGTAGAATTTACCTCCCACAGCCTGAACCCTACCCCCAACACACATATACAGGCACCATCTCATGCTCCCACATCCCTTACAGAATAGTGGAAGCTTATTGCCATTGTCATTGCCATTCCCCATCACTCTGGTGCTTTAGAGTTTGCTGCCACAGAACTCTCACTACAGTCAGTGTGTGTGAAGGACCTGAATGACCTGGTGAGACGTTGGCAGTCCAGGTTTAATGGAAGAGGATATTACATTCAATTGTTTTACAGCATTTTTATCATGTACACCCTGAGGATGCCATACAGCACTCATACACACTGATGCCACTGCTCAGTTAGCACTTATGAATTATTTTTGTCTCACTTTTTGGGATCCTCAGTCATACCAGCTCAACGGAGGGAGGAATTTCCATGGCAACAACGTGTGCATGTGGATTGGACCCTCTGCAGTTACAATCTGCTTCATACTTGGACAAACAGAGCAGTGTGATTTGAATGTTTCCATTTAGAAATTCCCTCCTTGTGTAAAGGTGTTACTGCCAAAAAAGACACGTTCATATCGGTTCCTTTACCAATGTCCTCCCGGCCCCGCTTTTTGCTTAGTCCTTATACTTTATAATCTATACTCTTTAACCTAAGTACTTGCATGTTTAACTCTTTTATCTTCTTTGTCAAACCTTGCCTTCAGCTGCTTTTTTGGCTAACTCTAGCCATATCCAGCAAGACTTTTACCCTGACTGTCTTATGATGTATGGCCATATTCCTCGCTGAACCTTAAATCCTGCTTCTATGTTGCTCTTCTAGTGTGTGTGTATATATATATATATATATATATGTATATATATATATATGTATATGTATATGTGTATATGTATATGTATATGTATATATATATATATGTATATGTATATGTATATATATATATATATATATATATATATGTGTGTGTGTGTACAGTAGAATGGCCCTGAAAGCCAGCCTTGGTCTGGTCTTTCTCCAGCCAGTAAGCTTTCAAGATGGTAATGAAAGAAAGTGAAGCCATAGTCCTCTCTGAGCATCGACTCTGCCAGTTGCAACCTGCGTATCATGTATGTCTTACTGCTCTGAGGCTGCCTTTTCAATTGTTAAAGGCAGCCAAAATCCAGCCATTTTATTAGAGTATTTATTTTTTTAAGGAAACATTGCAGTATAAAAGGTACATTTTCAAGATATCGAGTCGGTTGGCATTTTGGCAAATACACCTTTTTTTTTGTTTTCTAGAGACTTAAATGACAAGATTGATACCACTCTTGTGTTTGTACAGGAAATATGTGTACCTTATGTACCTTACCTTCAGAGTACAGTGTGTAGAAAGTCAGAAACAATGATTTTCATTATTGTTTGCAATAACTGAATATCACCTGAAAGTTTATAAAGGTTGTATTTTTGTTAGACCTAGACCTGTATGGTATGGGAAGTGTGTGTTCACCATGTTGTTCAGCCATATTTATAAAGTAGCCCAATATAGGCAAATCAAATACTGGCTCTAGGGATTTTTATGGTACCTGAAGGTCACCATAGTTCACCATTGTTCATACAATACTAAAAAATAAGGAAACTGGTCTAGCATTGTTTGAAGGCGACACATTTATTAAAGCTTTTATTTGGGAAGGTGAGATGGATGTTGCCTGGCAGCTAATGATTCTTTCTTGAAATATATTTTATATAGGTGAGATTTAGAGCTTTAGAGCAGCTGTTTTGTTCCCAGTCTGTATGTTAAGCAAAGGTACGTGAACGCTGGCTTCAGCTTTATTTTGGTACCGACACAAGAGAGGTGTCAACCCTGGTCATCTAAAAAGTTAAATGTATTTGCCAAACCCGTCTGTTTGATTTTGTGGAGTCCAATTGGAACTGAAACCACATAGAGTTGTTCCTCTTGAAGCAGAATCGCTTAAGACTGGTGAGAGTCCATCGTCCTGTCCACAGCTTTGCTTAGCTTTCTAATGGCTTGAATGATTTGTTGCTTGCGGTGTGAGTGCAATGACTTAAACCCAGAGAGAAGCTCCACATCCTAACAGCTTGACTCGCGTCGGCTCACTGAAACAGTGACCCTGAAGCGAACTACTTTCCCCTAAAACGTGCTCCTCTAGATTCTCAGCCATGGAAGTTTTGCACCCGTTTTGTGTGCCACTTTTAAGCCATAAGTCAGAGACACACCTTTGAATGCTATTAAACACAAATATTGTGCATCGCTCTTGATTACACATTACTTAAAACATGCAAGTGTGTCTGTGTTTACCGAAGTGTCACTTTCTCACTCAGCGATGGATGACTTAACGATTCTTGTAAGCGGGTGGGGAACTTGTGCTCACTTTAACTTAAGCTACAGACATAATCCCCACTCCGAACTTCAATTCATGATGCATATGGTGCCTTACCACAGCCAAGCCCAAGTTTCTCTCCCAGAAGTGGTTGGAGTTCTCTCATTGGAAACCAAGCTACACACGCAACAGTATACGACAGCGACGCTGTCTGTTCTCATGCCATATTCTTTACATAGACCAAACCAGAGGAGTAAAACTTCACGGGGACGTTTAGTGTGCGACTACACAGCGGCTCGTTTACTCTGCCACAGTGTGTGTGTGGGAGCCGCAGTGTGTGTTGCATGTTGCTTTACATCGACGGCAGCATGGGTTATTATGCACAACATGGGGAAAAAAAAAAAAAGAATCTGGCCACGTTTTAAGAGGTAGTAGCCATGTCTCTTTCCAACCTGCTTATAAATGTATGTGACAACCGATCTACTCAGAAAAAAAAAAATCTAGATATATAATACGAAACCTGTTAATCGTTTTTGTGTAATCAATTATTTTCATGTAATACCAATAGAATTTTAAGATTAATTTCTATTTTTATAATGGCCAGATAGATAGGCGTCTGCTCTTTTGGGTTCCTGTTCTGTTCTCTTTGTGCATGTGTTCCCTTTTTGTTGTTCTCCTCCTGTGGAGTTTGGACACGGCTGACAATTGTTTTTTTGTTGTTTTATTTTATTTTATTTTTAAGGAAATCAAAGCCTTATGGGGAGAGATCTAAATCTATGTTTTTATATGTGTTTTGATATAGTGTTGATATTGTACTTGCAGATGTTGTGATGAGACGTTTGCACTTAAAAAGTCGGGGGTTCCTGTTGTATTGGATTCTGTCACTTTTCTATGACTCGGATATTCTCTTTGATGACATGTTTGTTGACATTTGCGTACCAAGAAATGTATATTTTCCCAAAGGGACGATACAGTTATGCACTTCGTATTTTATACCACAAACAGAGTTAAATCTAATCTTCTACAGTACATATCAAAGCATTTGTGATACTTTGTGTAATTAGGCAGTACCACACACTATTTATTTATTTGAATTTATATTTAAGCCCAATAGAATTGGTTTCTTGCATTCACTTCAAAAAGCCTTTAATGGCAAATGCCCACAATGCCTGTTAAACTTGCCCCACCAACCTTTGAATTTGTAATTGGCACAATTCTTCATTTGTATCTTCTGATGTTTTCCCCTCAGCTTACCTTGTAAAATGTTTAAAAAAAGAAAAAGAATTTGTTCGGTCCAGTTCTCTATCGGTTTGATCCTTTTTTCAAATGTTTACAAGCTACTTGTTTTAAGTGGCATATTGATGTGAGACAGGGGGATAGGAAGTGTTTATAACGGAGGAGACAGGTGAGACCAGTAATAAAAGATCTCTGACTAAACACTGATATTTTTTTTTACCTCTGTGTGTGTGTGTGTGTGTGTTTCTGTGATTGTGAGGACGGAACGGTGGTGCTAAATGGTTGAATACCATTGTTCCAGAGACATTTTGACCAGTTCACATCATCAAATAAGTTACAGCTTATACACACACCCATCCATCTGTATGTGGCCCTGTGATGGACTGGCAACGCCTCTCGCCCCCAGGTCAAGCTGAGATTGGCACCTGCACCCCCCCACAACCCTCATGTGGAGGATAAAGCAGTAGAAGATGAGTGAGTTTTGGGATCAGGGGCCACACTGGGTGTAGTGGAGGTGCAAATGTGAGAGTGAATGGTTGTTTGTCTATATTGACTATAGAAAGATGACAGTATGTGTGTGTGTGCGAGAGAGAATGGGGAATTCTCCTTTGGAATGATTTCCCAAATGGTAAACTTTTGGAGCCTTCAAGCACAAGACATATCCACCAATACTGGTCAAATGTTCTTCATGTTAAGTGACATCATGAATGGTAAATCGTCTGTATTTATATAGCACATGTCTAGTTTTGATGACCACTCAAGGCTGCTTTACACTAAAGTTTCTTCCATTCACACATTCACACATTCATACAGCAACATCTATGTACAGTGCATTTTCTGTCACACGTCTTTCATGCCCAGTTAAAAGCTGCCGGCAAAACCGTCAAGAGCAACATGTGGTCAAGTGGCTTGTCCGAGGACACGTCGGCATGTAGTCTATCAGAGCCGGAATCAAACCCACAACCTTCAAATAGAAAGACGACTCGCTCTGTCACTGAGCGTCTGTCACACGGATGTCCAAAGGTCCAGTCCAGTTTCTTTTTTCACTTCAGTGGCTTCTGTCTGCGTGTGCCGTGCACACACTTGCACACCTGGGGGCCGCACTCTCTCGTCCATGCCGATCACAGTCATGCAGCCATGTAGAAGACTTGTGACAGCATTGTCCACTTGAATTTCATAACCATGCTTGCACTGTCAGTTTGCAGCCTCATAGCGAGCTTGCTGCACTTGGGACCTGCTGTCAACTGTCATCCCCTGACATCTAATATTATCTTCTATTCTGAAAATGTGGGTCACTGTGGCGGCATCCTGGAACCACACAGTTCTTCCACCGGTCGGTTCTTGGTCGAGAAGTTTGTCCAAATGAATTTGCAAGCAAATTTTCGTGCACAGTGTTTCCACCTGGAAGTTGAACTCTGGTCACATTCAAGTCGGAGAACGGTATCGCTGCATCCAAAAGAACAACATACGTGACCTAAACCTTACATACATTTATAAATCATTTATAAAGAACATCATGAAGTCAGCAGATGACCTGTAGCAAAAGAGACCAGTCATGTTACCATACGGCCTTACTTATGTCATGATGGAATTATTCTGACTGGTGTACAGTGTGTGTGTGCTGACTATGCCTCACCCGAATCCCATTATTTTCATGATATCTTGTATTCTTACAGTCTGAGTGGTTCAGTCCACCACCAAGAAACCACAGAAATACAACTAACGCAGACTGATGTCACAGTAAGAATTTACCTCCGAAACTTCATTCAAGTGTCATTTGAATCCAAATGTGAGTTACACATTACCAAAAATCTAATCTTGTATTGCACTTCCAGCTTGTTGATCATCAGGCTTGAAAGTAGATCTCTCCCTCTTTGTTTACTTGGACAAGGCCAGGATGAAGCTCTGCATCTTGTTGCTGGGTAAGATGACTGCATGTCCATTTATTTCTCTGAGCTTATCATCTTTCTTTGTTGTCCACACTGTGTCCTCTGGTCTCGGGTCACGAGCCCCCCGTAGATGGATTCTCTTTCATATTCATGCTTTCCCGTGAATCTGGGAGGAAAACAGTGGTGATTAAAAATAAAAAAAGACTGAGGACTTTGTCTGTTGAGCCCTAAAGCTCTGAAACATTATCAACTGAGTTCACACTCTTGAGAAATCCTCAACATAACACAGACGAAAAAAATGTTTGTAGTATTTACTCCATAATACTTAAATTTTCCCACATGTTCTCAGCCGGTATTTTCTTACATATATAATGTGTTTTAACTTATCTTAACTTAACCCATCTCATCTCACCTGTGTGGCCGTTTCTGTGGACGTGCTGGACAAATATGAGCAGCAGGAGAAGGCAGAAACCGATGAAAGAGGCAACTGTACAACACAACAGGAAAGCGTAACTGCCGTGACTGTGGATCACCTGGGATAAGAAGTACACACACACACACACACAAGTGTCATTTACCTGTGTTCCAATGTACTCATGAATTGTGTTTAACGTCATTATTATTGTGTATAAAAGACTTCTTACCGATCCCACAATCAACTGCAGCATCATTTCTCCCGTGCTGGCACTGGTCACCAGAACAGTTGTGGCACAACCTATAACACAAACAATAACAACAAGAGACAAAGTTTTAGAAAAAACGCCTTATACATTAGTAATAATAATGAGTAAACAAATATGCCAAACTGAATTAACAAATGCATACATTGATATTACAAAATCAATACCTAGATAAATAATAAAAATGTATTATTGTGAGGCAGATGGTGTAAAGCACAAGACAAAGAAAGTTTAAATATGAAATATTAAATGTACATGTTTTTATTTATTCATTATGTTAGATCAGATGACAGACACTTTTATTAATCCCTACGGAAAGTTCCCTAGTGGGAATCTACATATCATTTATTCAATTCTGTACATATCAATTGTCTATTTCAATTTTTGAAATGAACACGTACTGTATGCTGATTCATTAGGTCATTGAGTCCTCATCCAAGCAGGGCGTAACAATGTGTGTGTTTACCTTTGTAGTCCAGTAAGTCCTCTGTATACGCGACCATGGAGGGAAACACACTGCTAATGCACAGACCCAACACACAAGTCCCGAAGAAGAGAAACACAGAGCTTGTGTAGAAGATCATCAGCAGACACTGCACCAGTATGACTCCCACCTGTGAAACAGACAGACAGGGACATGCACTAAAGTTGGTGCTGTATAAAACCTGCCTGCATTCATTCTGTAAATTCCAGAAGAATCAAGAAATCAAATGTGATACCCTCTTTGTTTATTATATATTACTTTTAATTTTTTTCTGCATAGACTGACGTTTGAGAGACTTTGTGGAATAGCATGCCTTGACATGAAAATCCACCTGGAAATTTAAGTACTTATTTATAGTTTTTATGGTTTGTTTGTTCTGTTACAATATATTTATTCAAGTTTACACTGTCAGAGTCAGTGTCATTTTTTTTTCTCATCAGATTGGGCTAGATAGATTGGGCTGAAAAAAGGATATAAGACACTCAATATTGCACATTCTTATAGTGTCTGTATATATGTTTTAATATAGCAATGGAAAAAAAACATTCTTAATGCTCTAAGTTCTAAAGGACTTCATTTTACATCCTGATTGGATAATAATAAATCATCCTGCTACCATTTCTACTGAATGTACATGATGGTGACATGTGGCACGTGCAACTGCGAATTCAACTTTCCATGTGTGAATGCAGGAAAATATTCTGGTTATCGCCAAGGCTTTCCTTTTCTTTTCATTACTGCTAATGTTATTATTATTATTATCCTTCATCTACAGTTTGTCCTTTACTGTAGGTCACATGAGGAGCTGGAACCAATACCAGATAGCGTGGGGGACAAGAGACACGTCACACCCTGTACGAGATGATATTGATTCTTGAAATACATCTGCTACACAACCAGTACTTGCAAGGTACTGACCTTACCATGTAAAGTGCGTTGTGAATTCCAGCAAGTTTAAATATTTAATTTGATCGATCATTTTAACGAGTATTTTCATTTTAAGGTGTTTTTGTCTCGTCAACATGTGCTCATACCAGACTGAAGGTGAGCAGCCTGGGTGCCGTGTATCTGCAGGACAGGTAGATGAAAGCAAGCCTTCCTAATGTGATGGCGGCCCAAAATACACTGTCCAAACAGCCAGCAGCCTTGTGACCCATGAGCAGGGGAGGGGAGACTGCATAGGTGTAGATGAAACCAGCATAGGAACCCTGCATGCCCAAAAACATAAAGCACAGAGCAGATTTTTCCAGGTTGCTGACACACATTCGCTCATCTTATTCATACATTATCCTTAGCAGCTGCTCTGTATGTATACAAAGGTCCTCAATCAGTTGGAAAAGACAAATGGCCTAACTGAGAGCTGAGAGGAACCCCTCTTTGTGGAATCCTGGCTCCTGATTGGATAACGTTTCCCCTACATTTTCTTGCAGACCCTGTTCAGACCTGGAATTCCTAAGCGCTTGTCCTGTAACTGTGCAAAGTACAAAAAGCAAATACAACCATGACTCTTAACATCACATGCGAAGAGACTCTCAGATGACATCCTTCTAAGGCTCTATATGTTTACCATTTATGGAAACATCCTAATATTAACTCTGAATGCCATGTGGTTTCTATTTGTCTTGCTTACAATCAGCCTCTCACAAGCTGGGTCTCAGTCCCGGTTCTGGATCATACCATGTTGGGATTCGTCGTCCGGACTCTGACTTGAAGGTCTAAAGTTGTAGGTTGAAATCCTTAATTATTATTATTTTTTTAAACTTAAGATTCTGATAAAACACCTAAGAAATACTCTGTTAGAGGTTGAGTTGTGGATCTTAAAATAAAGCTAAAATAGAGTTGTTTTAGAAAGTCAGTGCAAACATGTCAGAACAGGCAGCTCAGTTGGTTAAAGTGTTTCTATAAAACGTGGGATAGTGGGTTATATTTTTGTGACATTTTGTGAATTTTAAAAACTTAAGCAGAAATTAAAAACAAATTAGTAAGCTTATGAGCATCTGAGGTTATACATTCTAATCTTGAAGTGAAGTGAATTTCACACAATTTGAGAGTGAGTGTGAGTGCGTGGGCTCTAACAACACAAAACTAGAACGGACAGAAAACATACTACTAGTTCTATAATCAAATGTGTTTAAACAGATCAGATTTTTAGGATGTTTTGGCTGATTAGGGGTTAAATCAGTCGTCAGGCTTCGAGGGGCAGAACTGTGGAGGGCGGTGTTTAACCTCTCGGTGTACAGTGGAACAGGAACCCATGAGTTGTGTAGGATAGACATTGTTTTTATCACACAGCACATGACTTCTGTCTCCTCCCAAGGATCCAGAGCCTGGATTACAGTCTCTCACATTCTGACAAAGACACAAATACATTGACTACAGACACGCCCGTGTCATCAGACGATTATTTGTTATTCACAAACAGGAATTACGTGCCACGTGTGTTTGAATATAGATGGGAATGGATCACAACTAGTCACTGGACAAACATCCAGAATGCTCCAATAGTAAATACCAGGTCTGAATGGATCCTAAATCATTGACGTTGGATTATCAATGTCTCATGTCTCAAACGTATGCATCCACCTACATATTCAGCCGTCCACCTTTTACACATCTCACACTTTGATACTACAAAGTTAAGTGTTCACTGACCATGTGTAGTGTGTGTGTGTGTGTGTGAGTGTTAGGCTTGAGTCTCACAATGATCCCATCAGTAATGAAGAGGATAGCTCCACCTAGAGCATGGAGGATGAAGAACGTAGCAGGGTGACCCCGCAGTTTGGCAGGGTGACAGCAACCGAACACACTCGTGTGTCCTACAGGAACAAGGTGAGAGGTTTACCACTTCATTTGAATGGGATGGTAAAAGCACACACACACACACACACACACACACACACAAATCACCTTCAACATGATCCACGGCAGGACTCGTGCTGGACAGGGAGTCCTTTTCTAGCAGACATGGACTCTTCCTGCAGCAAGGCAGAAGTCTCTCGTGGTACATGAGTGCAAGCACTGCTGCTGGCACAGGGAGCTGCAAGTATACACAGAGGCTTTTGTTTAGTCGCTTAAAAGTAAATAATTCTGTCAGCTGATTCTGTTTGCAATCCTGCTCTTCTTAAAGTTGCATCTGAACTTTCTTATCTTGCCCTGTCCTCAGAGCAGATCCAGTTCAAACAGTACAAGTGTCTGAGTACCTATAACTTCACCTCAGGAGCAACGTCAAGGAAACTGTTAATATTACAGAGAAGGAAACTAGAAATGAGCTAAATCAGTGATGAGCTCAGTTTTTCTTGTTGACCTAGAATGTTTGTTCTTTTCTTTAGTCTGTGCAGGTGACGGGGCAGTGACAGTTAGTTTCTGTAAGAGCTTTGTTTGAGCTGTGTGTCTAGCTGGCTCTGACATGTGACATGGAGAGAGGTTAATGTATCTGTGATCACTTATGGTAGAGTCCATGGAAAAACGAATGGTAGTGAAAACATGCCAAAACACTGAGAAACGTTTATGGGTGCTGGAATATAAAATACAGGAACAAGGACGACCCCCATCTGAATACCTAATGCTCAGAGACACATTATGCTTTGTTAAGACTCATAACACCAGTTGTAATGATCTTTACACATATCTTATTTATATTATCTGTCAAGCAAGTCCAATAAAATAAATGTTTGTTCAACTTTATTCAGGTTTTGGCCTATAGATTCCTCTTAGTAATGATGGATGTGTATTCATCAGATCATTTTTGCTATGCATGGACAAATACAATGCTTACTACAGATTTGTCTAAATCCACAAACTAAGGAAAACAAGTCTTAGCTCACCAGTGAAGCCTCTTGGTTTTATAGGACAGTGTTATCTTTACTGTTAGGCAAATACACAGCGACACTGGCTCCATATCTACCAAGCTAACCGGCGGCACGCAGTCATTGTTCCATTCACATGAGCAATGCAAGGTATTTGAGTCAGTATGTTGAACACAGACACTTCACTCATTTCAGCCACTCATGTGACTCTTGTAAAACTCACATTGATAAGAGCCATAATCCAGAAAGCATAGGCCACACTTGTGATGATGACACCTTCAGTGTACAGATGGTACTGTGACATGTTGTGCAATGCCACTCCTTGTCCAGCAAGGCTGCTGCGGAGGTGCTCAAGGTCAGGCGAAGACGAGGAGTTGGTCGTCCTGTTGGACAATACAACGCAGCTGTCCTCTGACAAGAAAGGTTCAGCCACCAGGGGGCTGACCAACGCTCCCAGACCTATGAAGAAATGCAGGGCCTGGAGAGAGACATGAAGAGACATGAAGATTCACTAAAAGACTAATAAATACTACTGTTTCACGGTAAGTTTTTCTTTTTAACTTTTTTTCACGCCTTAGATTAAATTATTAATTTAATCTACAACATACGAAACTATTTAATGATTTTATTGATCCCAAACAGGGGAAATTATGTTATGATATGGTGTTATGGTCTAATCTATCATTATCATCGTCATAAAAAAAAACAAAACACAACTCATATATACTTAAATATGAAAGTGGTCTATTTACTATTAATGTGATATAAGTATTGATAAATAAATTATATTATAGTAAAATAAAGGCATCAGTACAAAGAGTATATGATGCTAACTACAAATGAAAATGAACTAGCACAGGTATAATTATTATATATTCTCCCACAAATATTATGTGTAGTCCTTTAGATGGGAATATTTCAACAAACCAGTTAAAGTCCTATTTCCGTATTGTGACTGCACTCAAATTTGTACCAATTTAAGCCTATTTTAAACAGTAAAAGTCTGGCCACCATTAACATATGGTGCTAATATAGCTAATATACAATATACAATACAGTGGAGTGCACTCCAGCATGCAAATACAAGCTCATTATTTTTACTCATCAAACCCCTTCTGTGGCACGATAAATATACCTTCCGACTTACAATAATATGTTAATAAGCACCAAAACTGGTCAGACCTGCTTACCACACTCTCCTACTCTCCTCACGCTCACAGTGCTGCATCACGTCCAACACACACGGGAGTTGAGCATCATTCAAACTGTGAAATTCTAACAATGTTCTATTGTACGACTTGTTTGGTTTTGTGTTGTTGATTATTTTATTCGTTTATTGTCCGTGTTTCTATATTTTATTCATTTTAATTATCTCTGCTGTATGGCACTTTATTTCAGCTGTTGTTGTTTCTTTTAAATAAAGTTGGATTAGATTGGGTCACACCTGCTACTGATTTAATCATGCATATAATGGAATAAAGCTACATAAAATAACGTAAAATAATTTGAATATAAAAAGTATAGTGTGCAACCTTTAAATATAATCAAATCTCAAATTTACACAATGCTGATTAAGTCCTATCAGCTTAGCATGACTCTGTCTGTGTCACAGAGTTTGGTTTTCATATCTCCTTCCACATTCCTGCACTGCACAAAAGCATCATAGTGCTATAGAAAGGCGATACGGCGAGTGCGAACTACACCAACCGTGTGGCCCCTGTATAGCTATGCTGTGTAGGTTATTACTCAGAAGTCTTCAGGGGGAGATTGAAATCACACACTGGTGCTTTAAATTCAACCTCATTTTAATCTCCTGTCGAGGACAAAGAGACTAAACCAAAGTAACTGTAGCCTAGCCAACATGCAGAATTTCTTTACTTTTAAAATCGAGTGAAACAAACTGTCAGTGGTGATATTTTAGTAATCGCCCAGCTGGTTCCTCTTAAAGGAGTACTTCACTGAGTTGCATTTAGCTTTGTATTAAGAGTAGTATTTTTGAAAAATCCCAACCTCAGATCCTTTTTTCGTTGCGTGCCCACCAGTGACACGGCATTAGCGTTGCAGTTTCAAGGCCTCGGACCTGAAACAACGTTAATTCTGCACTTTTTAGAACCAATCGTAGGGGGACGGGACCTCATTCCCAGAATGTAAACAGTGTCCGCCATCTTTGCGAACAGTTACGCTAACAGGACCAAGTGTCACTTGTGGGCACGTAACAAAAAAAGAATCAAGATTATATCTCCACTCAGGGGAAACTAATGTTGGGAAGCACAATTTTTTCTAAAATACTACCCTTATTCTAGTAATACAAAGCTAAATGCAAATCGGTGAAGCACAGAAAAACAGAAAAGACACAGACACAGGAGACATTCACAGCTGCCCTCTCCCCTCACTCTCTTCCTCTGACCTGCAGGAAAACGGCAGAGTCCTTCTGGTACAGCTTCACTAGCTGCAGATTGGCGATGGTGTCAATTAACCCCATGGCTTTGCCTGCGATTGCCATGGCGATGGACAGCAGCACCACATGGTGACACAGTGGTATGATGGCAAACACGAGTGAGATGATGAAAGTGCAGGACAGCAGAGCTGACAGGGAGGACAGGAGTCTGGAGAAGACACAACAGTGACACCATCACGCTGACGATTATACAATGTGTTCAGTGCCATTTTACTTTTCTGCAAACTGTGGAAAGATGTGCCCGTACCTTCTGAACAGAAAAATTCAATTCAATGTTTTGTCAAATTGCTTCATACTGTACATCATGTCAATATTTATAAAGTGATATCGTTCTCAGGTATTTGAGGCTAAGTTATCACCCAGAGTTGAAGGAGTCAAACAGTAACGTGAACTTTTTTTGTTTAATATTCCTATGTTTGGTCTTCATGAACAGAGACAATGTCACATTATTTGTCATCTGAACACTAGGGTTCACCTCCAACAACATCCCTGCCAAACTATAAATATGTCATATCTTGATACATAAACCGCAATTTAAAAATACCATCTGACCAATTTCCCGCCTCAAATGATCTTAAAACTGTGTTCTGTGACAAAAGTTTTATGTCTAGTTTTTACTCCAATTGTGTGTTTCCTGCATAGATAAAACATTACATAGACGCCTCATGATCATCAAGTACTGAATATACTCTCGGCCGTTTCTTTGTGTTGGCCCGTCTGTCTGAACGGGAAATGTCACTGTGTCTGCTACGTTGAGAACTGCAGAGAGAGAGAGAGAGTTGTGTGGAGCTGATATCATTGTTGTGCATATTTTGACAATAGTTACAAAATATGCACAACAGTTTTAAAGGAAGTTTGAATTTCATTTTTAACCAATACTCTTGTTAAATTGTTAAATCAGTGGATATTATGGATATTCTGATGTTTTTGTTGTTGCAGGTAAGTCACCTTGATGGTCTGCTGCTCACCTGACTTTTATTTACCCAGTGGGTTTATCGCAGCGCTCCAGCCTCAGTGCACTTATCACTTATCTTCACCTTCTATTGCCCCACTCTTTCTGTCAACTTTCCACTCTCCTGGTAACCTTGTTCTACATAACTTGTAGTTTGTAGAAGACTTGTTTTGAAGGGTTATAATCAAGAACAGCAGCTGGCAGTAGGTATGTTATGTTATGTGCTGCTGTAAACTAGACTAAATACAGGGCATTTACTTTAACGTAGCAAACCTGATTGTAACTTTAAACGGGTCACAAGACTTGGGACTTTTCTCACCCAAGTCAACGTTTTGATACATATTACAGTTTTTATACA
The DNA here is from genome assembly GCF_019176455.1 of Solea senegalensis. NCBI lineage: Eukaryota > Metazoa > Chordata > Actinopteri > Pleuronectiformes > Soleidae > Solea > Solea senegalensis. The sequence continues at coordinate 18,402,223 of NC_058029.1, forward strand.
ATCACAGTTTAAGTTTTGTACTTTTTTTTGACATTTTCAGATTTTATAATGAGTGTGTATCGTTCACTAGTATTTTTTACTGTCCATTTTATTCATGTTTATTCATTCATTCTTTTTTCATCATAATGTTTATGTTGTGTGGTATGTCTGATCTACGAAACCTTGAATTTCCCCTTGGCGATCAATAAAGTTTTTTGAATTGAATTGAATCCTGTCCACAATTTCCAACCTACACAAAAAATGTTTACATCAACATGTTGCTATGGTTGTCATTTACCCTTTATTAAACTATGACATTTTCGTCAAATTTTAGATGACATACTAAACTATGACATTTTGGTCACATTTTGGAAGACATACTAAACTATGACATTTTTGTCAAATTTTGGACGACATACTAAACTATGACTTTTTGTCAAATTTCGGAAGACATACTAAACAAAATTAACATAACACACTGAAATCGTGCTACAGGTGATCTTTTCACACATTCACGTCTGATTAAATGTTAATGAAAAACATTAGTGACTTGATAAGATAACCAGGCAAGTCTACACTGCCTCAGAAGAACACACACATAAAGTAATTCTCCCTTTTAATCTGCTCTCCAGTTGTTACAACTACTGGTTTTGGGTTCCTCTGGTGGGTCCATTCGTTGGAGGTGTTTTAGGAACTTTCATGTATATGATCTTCATCGAGTTGCACCTGCCTGACCCAGATCCCCCGGAGGACATCTCTCCTCTCTTCATAATCAATGGCAAGGAGTCACTCACCACACAGCAAAATGGACTAGAACTAAAAGCTGCACATTTCTAAACGTTACTGGAATAGATATGTACCCCCTTCATAACCCAGCCAGGATAAAGGCAGAGGCAGCTGAGAGAGAGAGAGAGAGAGAGAGAGATGCTGATTGTCCTGTACCTGTACTCTTTACAATAATAATAATAATTATTTATCATTAATAAATTATTTATTAACTGCATTTTGTTTGTGACATCTGTCAGAAGCATTCATTTATAAGATTCAGTAACGTTTAATTGTGAAATAAGCCATCGTGATCAGAATCACCCTGTTTTATTCAGCTTCATTGTTGCTATGCTGATTTTGTGCAAATGTGTGAACGACATACTGCAGGTGCAGTAGTTTTCCAAAGCACTCCCAAGTGACGTTATCTTATCTTACTTAACGGTCCCATTCTTCTTGTGAGGAAGAATACCACAAGCAAATTGTTTTTTTTTTGCTTTTTGTATGTCAAGAATGAACTGGTTCTGGTGGTTAGGTCACTGTGTCCTCATGTTTTTATGAGCGGGTTATGATATACAACAATACTTACAAGACATGTGATTCAATTTGGCACACATTTCCCCTTGACCTGATTAGAATTTGGTGGTCAAATGTCAAGGTGACTTTATCTCTCAAAACTCTTGTTGCCTTGTGACCTTATTTTCAAATTCACCCAAACTGTTTGGATTGTTTTGACCTTTCAAACATCCAATTCATTTTAGGTGCATTACATAACTCAAGGTGCATTTTACTTGGGAAAATATAGCGTGTAAACTGAAAAGGCACAAGACACACAGCTGGGTTAGGGTCACTGAAACATAACATATTTTTAATTTGCACCTTATGCAACTGAAACCAGTTAATGTGATTCTCTGCATGACTTTTCTATTTACATCAGCACAGTGACATTTCACACAGCAGGCCACAGTTTCACTCAATGACACACAAGAAAAGAATTGCTTTTTCTATATCTATTCTTGTCACCTTTACATGAACATTTTGCAGCATCTGCTTTACATTTTTACTGTTAATGACAATATTAATTAATAATAATAATGTTAATATTATGTTGTTAATATTTTCCAGACAGTGACAGTAAAACCATTCCATGCTTCCCTCTTGATAAAAACTATATTTTTTAACCACATTCGTCTCCTGTGGTGTTTACTGTTCTGTGTGTGTGGAGGAGAGGCGAGGCTCACTGCAGGGACTCATGATTATTGCCTCATCAGTGTTTTACATTGCTTTGGTCATGTAGTTAGCTCTAGACCACAGCCAGGATGAAGGTGATTACAGAATAATGGTGTTTTTAAAGGTCAAGACTGTGTTTCATTAAGGGTCTGTGACACTGGAATTATCATAAAATCCATTTGACATTTATTCACATGAACAAGAAACCATATACATGACCTCCTTATATACACAATACACAGGGCTGCAAGTTAATGACAATGGGATACAAAAAGGAACAGCTTTGATTGTCATAAAACATTATGTGGTACAGGAATTAGGTGAGATTATGAGACAATATTTCACTTTAAATTATATTTCTTGCTGAACACTTGTTTATGCAAAATAACCTGCATTTACATAACTTTACCATAGTCTCTGAATTATAGCCTTAATATTAAAAAAAAAGATATTTTGTGTATTTCCATCCTTCCTCCAGAGATTCAGCTACATATAATACTGTATATGAAGAACATGTTGCAGTTTCTGGATTTCTCAATCTCAATTTCACCTCATAATCCCATAATTTTAATCATTGTAGCACCACATGAACATATCTGCCTGCTAGAGTATTTTGAAATGGCCATATGTCAAGTTTTTTTCTATTTAATGTCCAGTTTGTGAGATGAAATTAATTGAAGATAAATAATTATGCTATATAATAATGTGTGCAGTCACCTTGTTATCTCATTACCCCAGAATGAGCCTTTTATATTTATATAAGGAGCTGTTTTTACAACAGCTGGCAATGGGAGGGCTGATTGCAGGAGATGAGGAGCAGCTGTGATCACAGGTGAGTAGTGTTGGCTTGATGAGGAGGTGTGTCTTGGCAGGTGGAGCAGAGTGGGTGGAGTCAGGTGAGTGGAAAACTGCTTAATGAAGTGTGACACTGAGGTCACCAATAAATGTTGCTTCTACATACTTTGACTTTGAGTTTATCCTCAGGGTCAAATTCTACAGCATATTAAAGATTTGAAAAAGTATTGCTTTCTTATTTCACAACTGTAAGGAATGTGAATTACAACACAGTTGCTGTGACCTTGACCAGTGACCTTGCTCTACAGGAAATCTCTAGGAAACTATTGAGACCAACAGAATCATCTGAACATGACATGTGTAATGATATGACTATCGAGATGAAACAGAGCACAAGTGGTTTTTGTTTTATGAAAATCAGTCACAAACACAACACATTTAATGTTGTGTGCTACCTTTATGTTCTTGCATATGCAGGCTGTATATAATATATAATGAATGTGTATTTCTCTTTGAAACTGTATTGTTTAATGTTATTTAGTATTTCTGAGACAATTCTATGGTTAAATTAGTTCGTAAATTAGTTGTCCCCCCCTCAGTCACTTAACATTGTTGGATGAGATAACACTGATTGAGCAGCAGAGGGCGCTGTGACACAAACCTGAGGAAAAACAAGTGAGCGTTTACTCTCGCTCTCTTTTTTAAAATAATAAAGTGGGGGGTTTTTTTATGATTGAATCCAAAAAATGAAATATTATAAACATATGAAAATATTGTGTTTTCCAGAGACAAAGAACATAAACGTCATGAAAGCTCATGTTGAGTTGAGGAGGATGTTTGGTCCTGAGTGAAGGATGGAGGCAGAGAAGGTGAGGGAAGTGCAGCACCTCCTTCTCCTCGCTCCCCTCCCTCTCACCCGGACCGAAGCTGAACCCTCCCTCACCTTGTCACTGTGTCTCCAGCGCGTCCGCGGTGCCCGTCTACCCTCCCACCCCAGTGGCCTTAAATCATCCTCCTCATCATCCTCCTCATCATCATCAGGGGTGAACCTCGCCTCCGAGTCAAACTTCACCATGACCTCGGCGACTGTAGTGCAGCGAGGATGTTCTCAGCACAGACCCACGTAGACCTGAGACAACTTGAAAAGGTAGGTGGTGTTTCCTGAGCGGCTGCAGCCGTGTGTGTGTGTGTGTGTGTGTGTAGTTTTGCTCTATCAGATGAAAAATATTGACGTTTGTCTCAGTTTTCGTTGTAAAGCTCGTATTTATAGATACTCCGTCTGTGCCTGCAGTAGACCTATACAGCTTTTATCTTCTTTTAATATAAATAAGCCACCACTGTGGTGAAGGAGTTAGTGCAGTTGTTATTTGTGTTCCTAACCACTTTCCTCTGAGTTGTTCAGCACATCAGACAACAAATAACCAGTCACTTTACTATTCTTTCCTTAATAAAAAGTCATTACAGTCTTGTTCTCTTTTGTTTCTTCCTGATTTAAAACAAAGATCAAGGGAATTCATAATTGAATTGTTTCTCAGGACATACACAGAGCTGGTGAAGTACATGAACATTATGTTTTGCTGGCATTTGCCTGTTATTGTAGTTATAATTCTGGGAATGAAGGTTGTGAAACGGAGTGGCCTTGGTGGAGGAGGTGTGCGCTCTCCCAGTGCGTCCTCTAGATGTCCAATGTTGTTTAACAGTAGAATAATGTTGTTATTACACCTGAGGAGAATTAAACCATCTGAGCTGAACATGACAACTGTCTTAGTCATAGAGACACTATACTGAATCTACAATATCGCAATTTAACTTCCCTTGAAATCAGTAGAACAGGTTCAATATACATTGAAATAATGCTTGTACACTGTGCTAACACATTTTTAAACACAACACGATTTATGTTCTCTTTTGACAACTGTTTATTTGATTCCGTCCTCTCTTTTTTACCTTTAACGAATTATCTGACATTTTATCACGATACTTATATTGATTCGGTAACTCTTTTGGCCATATCTTCCCAGCCCTTACTGAATCTATATCTATGTACTGTGCTCAGGAACTGTCCATTAGGAATTCTGCCAAGAAAGGTGCTCAGATATTCAGTGTGTGCCTGGTGTGTTTCACTCCCTGAGCTGCCAGCTTGATTTCATAAGGACATTGCAGGTCACTGGGGTTATACAAGACAGTATAGCCACAGATGGAGAGCCAGGGAGGGTATCGCATCGGAGATGTGAACAAAGCTCTTCTTCTCACTTGCTATTCTCGATTGGATTGGTAAATGTGCAGCGCAGAAAATAAGTGAAAGTGCAATAAGTGTATGACAGGACAGGAGACAATGCTCGAAACCGTAGCTGAAAGCTGATCAGCCCGAATCACATGGAAAGAGGTAGAGCAGCTCTTTCTCTGGAGTATTGATTGGTCACTTGCCGCCTCGAGCCTTTGTCTGCCATGTTGTTCAGTACCTGCAATTATGCACCGTAAACCTGAGACAAAGATTTATTTACGCGCTCGCTCCTGTGGCCTCATCATCTTGCATCGTACAGTCTCTCCTTGCTGTTATTTTGCCCGAGAACAGAACACGGTGAGGGAGAAGCTGTGAGGTGTGTGACATAATGTAACGCGTCAGCATTAGTGTGGTTGGAGGGAAAGAAAAGTGTAGAGTGACAGGATGAGGGGATGTGGGAGGAGAAGAGAGGAGAGGAGAGAAGAGAGAAGAGGAGAGAAGAGTGCCGCTCCATTACTCTTTCTCATCCACTAGGATGAGACTCGGAGGACACTGATAGTGGATCTGGTCTGAGCCACGGTCCCAAGGCACAGTGTCACGGAGACAGATGCAGCTCTTTGCTGCTGGTCGTCATTTCCTCATTATGGCTCTAACATATTAGATATGGTCTGCAATTCACTTTGGTGTGTGTATATCAAAACCAGGTCCTAATGAGACAGAACTTGATTTCTAAGCAACTGGTTAAGTTAAGGGCTAAGATTTGAATTGTTGTTAAGTTAAGGTTATGGTTAGGCATTAACTGGTTAAGGTTAAGGTTAGGGATAAGGCTTTGGGATAGCTGTGCAAACCTGTGTGTGTACCTGATATTCCTTATGTTATGGGGACCTAAATCTGTTTACACAGTCACATTATGGGGACTTGTCGTCCTCATGGGGACAAACTCAAGTCCCCATAACGTAAATGACTACATTTTAAGGTGAAGACATGTTTTAAAGTTAGGCTGAGGTTAGGTTAAGGTTAGGGTCAGGGCTAGTAGTAATTATGGTGAAGGTTAGACTAAGTCTCCAGGAAATGAGTGAAGGTCAATGCAATGTCCTCAGAGGAAATGGAAACCTGTGTGGGTGTGTGTGCTGTAAGTGAGTTTTATTTAATCACGGTGAAGTAAAAACATGCTCCACAAAAACATCATCACTGACTTCCCACTCCAGAGTCTTTACTGGGTCAGGGATCTGCAACTGTAGCTTTAAAAACAACAAAAATTAATCTTAATATGGAAATAAATTACAGCTATTTCAATTTTTTTTTCAAGGCGATAAAGAAAAGTGTTTTAATACATTGTCAAGTGTAAATGCCTTCCATTCTATGACTACATTAAACCTCCCCAAACTTGACAAATATGTCATTCCCAAAAAGTATAAGAACATGAAGATGTGTACATATAGAGTCCTGCCCCTCTTTGAGCCACATACTTATGCCAGCGGGTAAAGTATTTTTATATTGATTTAATTTAATTAATTTTCTAACATTGTTAAGAAAAGTGCTGTATAAATTAAATTGATTTATGTTATTATTATTCCCAAACACAGACCAAATATAGTTTTAGTTATCCAAGATTGAGTAAATTTTTTATTTTATTATTTATTTTCCACAAACAATGGAAATAGGTCTGCATAGTTCTGTGTTTTATTTCAAAGTAGGCTTACACAATGCCAGTGTTTTTTTCTCTCCTCTTATAGTTGTTTATAGTTCTTAAATTACTGTTGATTCTTTTTCTCAATGAATCGTGTACTTGTTTGGCCCTTAACATGTCAGAAAGTGTTGATCAGTGTTTGTCAAACCTGGAAATGATGATGTTCTCCAGTGTCTTGTTTCGTCCACAAATCAAAATGATTCAGTTTTAATGGTTTCTTTGTTACATGGAGCGGAGAAACCAGAGAATACTCACATTTAAGAAGCTGTATTGATTTATCAAATTTATCAAATCACCGTTGCAAAAAAATGTTGTTCTCACAGGTAGTCTAAGTATATGTAAAACTGAATATGCTGATTTATTTGCATTTAATTGGTCAAATGGCTTTTTGTGGCTCCAGATTTTCAGACGTTCATCGTTCGTTTTAAAACAAAATGAAACGCTTGTTGTGTATAAAACACTGTGTGTCCGCTGATTAAGCAACTTTCTCGTGGTTGTTCTCACCTCAGCACGTGTTTCCTCCTCGCCGCTCAATGGCTTCTCGTCTTTCCCTGTGTAGACAGTCTAATGGGCCAGAGCCGAAGGAAGCCGGCAGAGCGGAGATGTTCAGAAAGAGGTTTCCTCCAGGTCAGTATATGACACTAAACACATTCATTACCTTTTAAACTACAGTGTCATAAGTGTCCATGTTCCTGGTGGCTTCATGGAACGCATATGAGGATGTTTTTATAGGATTCCACACCAAACGTGTTAAGTTGTTCAGACTCTGTTGTTGTGGAGCAGCCTTTCATGTCGGTTGTATTCTGTTAATGTCTACAGCACATTCAGTCTTCAGTGCCTCACACTAACACATCCCATTAATAATGTAAACACTAAACTTTAATTTCATTTAACATGGAAAGGTCAAATCAGAGCACAGTGTGGACAGTAGACAAATGCTAACGTCAGGCGTATGACAGTGACGTTCTAAGACACCAAGGGTAGCTCAGCTTCCTCTAAAATGTCGTCAAACTGTGTTGCGTTTACATTTCAATGTGATAAGAACATTTCACTAGTTCATTCAGAATCAGCCGTTTGTCACGGATGGCGGATCGTCTTACGTGATTTTCGTATTCCCGTTGTAGCCTCCGCATTATCCTCCACATGTGGAGGATAAAGTGGTAGACTGTCATCCAACAGTCTCCTCTTCACTTCATAGTTCAGGGAGTTTCATCATGTGAACTATACCTGAATATTGAAATGACATTAACATGTCTGTTTCTGGAGAATTCTAGTAAATAATCATAAATGTGTTCAACCTCATGGGAAATGTAAACTATAATCATATGAAAGTTTGCCAGTGTTCATTTTCTTCACCATATAAGATGAGGTAAGTGAAGGTGTTGGTGTCCAGTCATTATTGGCACGAGGCTTTTCGAGCTGCACGTGCACAAGCCCCTCCCATTGCAGTGCACCTCAAGGGACACGATTGAAACTCGAGTCCTGCCGGGACCATTTTGGCTCCGGACGCTACCATCGCCTGTTATGTGTTAGATCCAAAATGGCGCCCGGTTTCCTCATCACTCAGGGACGCGCTTAGCCGTGGGTGCCCTGCAGATGCGGTTTCCATGGTAACGTCCATCAAATGCGGAACCTATGGTTACGTCATGTGTTTATGTTGTGGTGGAGACTTATCCACAGACGCAGATTCGGCACGTGGGTGCGTCAATTAATTCAGAGAGAGAGAGAGCCAGAGAGAGAGAGAGAGAGAGAGAGAGAGAGAGAGAGAGATGATGGGATAGCTGTGCGCTGTTAGTCCAACTCCAGCAGAAGTTGGGAGCGGAGCTTCATCACCGGCCGCGTCCTTGCAGAGACGATGTTGCGGTCACTTGTCTTTGAAACGGCGCATATTTAACGCACATTTCTCGCAGTGACTGTTAAAAGTAAAATAAAAAAAGATGACAGTACTGAAAGAAATCCCGGAGAAATGGTTTCCTATCGTTCTCCCCCTGCACAGACAGAAACAGAAAGGACTTGATGGAGGCAAATCGAAAAAGGGGAAGACAGGTACAGTAGGGATTTGGATGCTGTTGGACATTCATGTTATTAATTGTCATCGTGTTTTGTCATCGTGTTTCACTCTTCATTGCTTTCTTATACGTTTGCACCGTCACGTGTTGCTGCCTGTGCAACATGCATTTGCCATCCCATAATAAGCCCAAGTCTCATTCCCACTCCCTCATCTCCTCACAACCCATAAAAAAACGTTACATCTTACATCAGTAATGCAACACTTCATGTTCCACTGCCCTTCAATCACTGTCCTCTACCTCATCACTGGTAAACATCACCCTTTCACATTAAATAAGATGTGTGTGTGTTTGGATGGAGGGATGTGTGCACATGCATTAGGGCTGCAAGGATGCTTTGATTAATTGATGATTCATCAACTATTCTGATAATCTATTATTTGGTTTTTATTATTTTGTTTTAATAATTAAAACAAGCTTTCTGATTTTTCAGCTTGTTAATCATTAAAAACTGACGTCTAAAACGTCATCGTTGAGGTTTGGGAAACACCAATAAATGTTTTTCAATGTTTTTCGACATTTTTCTTCAACATCTTTCATTTTTTTTTAACATTTTTGTCTTACATGCTTTTTAATGTGACTGCTCTATGAGCTAAGGGGCACCTTGGGGACATGGGACATACGTACACACACACACACACACACATATGTATGTAGGCAAATGGGTTTGCCTGAAGACATTTCACCTCTTCTTCTGTTCAACTTATGCATGTCCAGTTGCCTTTGCTTTGCTCCCAATGGGTATTTGATAACCTGTTAGTGAGATTCAAATTTTAGCTTCTGGTCTGAGTTTTAGTGCTGGAAAAAAATCAATCTGAATCTGAATTTATTGTACTTAAGTGAACAATGTCCTTGTTTCTGCTGCACGAGACTCTGATCAATCTTCCAGGCGCCGTGCAGCCTGTGCTGTCGCTACACTGCCTCAGCTGCATCCCCTGCTCCTTAACCATCACAAATCACACTGATGATGATGATGATGATGTGCACCTTCATTTGACCTCCAGCTCATCAGGCTGTCACTGGGCCACTTGCATTGTTTTCCAGCAAATTAGATCACTGGATGTGTGTGTGTGTGTGTGTGTGAGTGACTGGAGACAGTTCTCCTCTTCTGTGTACATGTTATTAAATCAGCCACAGTGAGTGATAATCACTTCCCATCTGAGTCTGATGCTGACTTACAGTAGCTTTTATCATGATGGGGACAATGACATTTCCCTCGGCTCAGACTGATGATGCTGTTTGGTCATTGCTGTTATGACTTCAGTCTGCTTTCACTGTGAGTGTAGGTGAGAGTACGAGTCTCATGGAGGCAGGAGCAGATGAAGCGCTGTGGCACATACAGTGTTTGGCCTCACATGTCCCACCATGCAGAAACGAGCATTAAAGATGCTGGATGAAAGAATATGATGCTGCAGTTATTAATTCTGTGTAACATAGTGCGACATTAAGTATTTTACGTTGAATCAATATTTATTTACTCTTTTGCATCTCAGTTGTTTGTGTGTGTGCGATGTGTGTGTGTGTGTGTGTGTGTGTGTCGTAGTGAGAAAGGATACAATTTAAAGGCAGCAGGAAGTGTTGATTTATTTTGTCCAGTGCTACTTTGGTGCAACATTCAAGGGCACTGCTGAGATGATGGATGAGAATTGTTCCTCCCCTACTCTCTCTCTCTCTCTCTCTCCTCTCTCTCTCTCTCCCTCTCTCTCTCTCTCTCTCTCCTGGAAACTACAAACATAACTTTTCCAGTGGACAATAAAAGAATTACTGACTCACTTTGCTTCAGCGTTGTAGAGAAGGAGGACATTTGTGCGCTGAGTCACAAACTACATTTGTGTGTTATAGAAAAAGAACATTGTGTTCACAACCAAACAAAAATCTCATCTTGACAAAGAAGAAAAGCTCAGAGTAGTTCTTTAAAATATTTACAGTGTGAAACAAAAGAAGTGATGTTTGATGAGATTGTTGATTTAAGTACTTTAGAGAGCAACAGTGTTTCTGTGGCGTCAGTGTGTGATAACAATGTTAAACTTGACTCAAACAACCAAGAAGACAAAGATCCTCCTCTGTTTCCTCACTTTCCTCCTCTGTTTCCTCCTCTGTTTCCTCCACTGTTTCCTCCTCCAAGTAACGATGTATGCAGTGTTACCAACTAAGCTGGCAGACCCCCGAACTGTAGTAAGGAGACCGCCGAAGACCGCTAGCTCCTTTAGCTCGGATTAGCTCATTACAGCAACAACACATTAAACCACAGGACTCCGTCTGCGTTGAAGAACGACACTTTATTCACACACTGCAGGCTGAGACACAGCCTCTCTTATTATTGTGCGGCTCTCACAATAAGAGGAATAAATTAAAATATGCAAGGCGACATTTGCACAAAGTAAACTTTTCTATGTTGATAAGAGCATTAAAATGAGAAAAAATAATGGGACAAAAAGAAATCAAGGGACATTTAGAATAGAATATCATATACATATATATCTATATCTATATCTATATATGTATATATATCTATCTATATATATCTATATATATATAGATAGATAGATATAGATATATATAGTATCATCTCACAGTCACAGACTGGCCATAAATGATGTTACTGTGTCTGGTTGAACACATTTGTGTTGTATTGATGAGCCAGTGCTGACCAGTAACCACACACACACACACACACACACACACACACACACACACACACACACAGAGTTAACCTGTGAGACACTGCATTTGCTAGAATGCATTGCCTTGTTAAAATTGTGTTGAAGAGGAGAGTGTATTTGGAATCTATACAATTCCCCAGATGCTTTGGTGCAGATGTGCTTACATTGGACAGGAAATGTGGAAACACTGCTCACTTCAGTGTTACATCACACACACACACACACACACACACACACACACACACTTGTTCCCAAATGAGACTACGTGAGCTGTGTTGATGACACTTAAAGCTGACATTCACCCATTCATATCATTCACTCACACATTCTTACAGCCCATCAATGTGCAGTGCTTTTTCTGTCACGTGTGTCTCGCCCAGGACACTTCACTTCATTATGTCAAGTAGCTGAGCGGGGAATCGAACCCTCAACCTTCCACTTGAAAGATAACTTGCTCCATACTTTCATAATTAATGATGTTGGTAAACACATGAATTAGTCATGATTAGTCCACACTGTTCACATCTGCACCTCTTCATTATGAACCCTTGTACAAACTCTTACACATCACTGATGCTGTGGCTCATAACTGTGGGATTCATCCTGTCATCATATCACAGCTTAACAACACACAGTGAAATCACTGGGCTCCAAAAACACAATTCTGTTTTCTTCTCAGTGTTTTTGTCCAAAACCCTGAAGAAAACTTTTATCTCCAAATGAACAACAGTGAAACACATCAGGGTGAAATGAACCTAACTTTTGCTACTGTAGACATTTTTACAAGTCATTGGATTTCATTAGGGGTCGTGATTCTGACTCACAGGGAGAAATATGTGGACGATGACAAAATGATATGATGCGTCACAGGTTTGTCCATCATTCAGCAGACACACTGTGAACTACACTGCATTCTGTTTTCATTAAAAAGTAATAACCCAAACTGAGGTTGCTGTTCAGAACAGTTGTTTAATAAGCTCATTAGCATATTCATGAAATAATTGCATCATATATCTGCCAGGTATCAGCCTGTGTAAGCGCTTTACATACTTACAACACAACGCAACGCAACACAACACAACACAACACAACACAATAATCAGCGACCATGTGCTAAACAGACATCACTTCCTGCTGCTTCCATAATCAACTATAGACAATCATCCCCTAGTTCCCTAATGAACAAAAACACAGAGCGTTTAAGTGGTTCACAGCGTTCACAGGTGACTGTCGTTCACAGGTGATTGATGTTGTTCACAGGTGACTGACGTTCACAGGTGACTGACATTCACAGGTGACTGACTGTTGTTCACAGGTGACTGACTGTTGTTCACAGGTGACTGACTGTTGTTCACAGGTGACTGACTGTTGTTCACTGTCATTCACAGGTGACTGACATTCTGGTGACTGACTGATGTTCACAGGTGACTGTCGTTCACAGGTGACTCACTGTTGTTCTCAGGTGACTGACGTTCACAGGTGACTGACATTCTGGGTGACTGACTGTTGTTCTGGGTGACTGATGTTCACAGGTTACTGTCCTTCACAGGTGACTGACTGTTGTTCTGGTGACTGTCCTTCACAGGTGGCTGACTGTTGTTCTGGTGACTGACTTTCACAGGTGACTTCTGGGTGACTGACTGTTGGTGACTGTCCTTCACAGGTGGCTGACTGTTGTTCTGACTGACTGTTGTTCACAGGTGACTGACTGTTGTTCACAGGTGACTGACTGTTGTTCTGGGTGCCTGACTGTTGTTCTGGGTGACTGGCGTTCACAGGTGACTGACTGTTATTCAGGGTGACTGACTGGCGTTCACAGGTGACTGACTGTTATTCAAAGGTGACTGACTGTTGTTCTCAGGTGACTGACGCGTTCTGGGTGACTGGACATTCTGGGTGACTGACTGTTGTTCAGGTGACTGATGTTCTGTGTCCTTCTCCAGGTGACTGACTGTTGTTCTGGGTGGCTGACTTTCACAGGTGACTGACTGACCTTCACAGGTGACTGACTGTTGTTCACAGGTGCCTGACTGTTGTTCTGGGTGACTGGCGTTCACAGGTGACTGACTGTTATTCAGGTGACTGACTGACATTCACAGGTGACTGATGTTCACAGGTGAATGACTGTTAT